>NW_015390300.1:37012-57012 GCF_001527695.2 Protobothrops mucrosquamatus | reverse complement strand
ATTCCTTCCCCTTCTCCTCCTCCTCCTCTTCCTCCTCCCCTCCTCCTCCTCCCCCTCCTCCCTCCTCCTCTTCCTCCTCCCCCTCCTCCCCTCCTCCTCTTCCTCCTCCCCCTCCTCCCCTCCTCCCCTCTTCCTCCTCCCCCCCCAACCTTTTGGGCACCAGGGACCTGTTCCGTGGAGAGAGATTTTCCTTGTTTTTGTGCGGACCGGTTGCTGGCATGCCGTGGCCCGGTACCGGTCCGCAGACCGGGGTTTGGAGACCCCTGAATGAGAGGCTCAAATGGAAAAAGAGAAGGGCCAGAGACAAAATGGAATAATAATGAAAAACCTCTCCGGAGAAATTAAATGCCCGCCAGAACAAACGGGTCTTAAGAATGGGAATCCCTGAGATCCAGAAGCCGGTCCGGTGTTGGTAGAGCTGGGCTCCTCCCGAGTTGGGCTCCATCCCTAATAATCAGCATTCGGTCCGTGTTTCGGACGGCGTCAGTCCGTGAAAAGAGATTAAACACGCCGCTGGCCGTGTCTGTCCTGCTGGATTGTTGAAAGCGCTTCCAGCTGCTAAATAAAATAGCAAGATATTTTTCATAGGGCCGTGTCTGAGATGAAGCATGACGGGGTCTTTCAGCCTTCACTGCCCCCGCTCCAGTGCCTCGACCTAACAATAAGGCTTATAAGGCAGTCCTCCCCTTACGACGGCTCGTTTAGTGACTATTCGAAGTTACAATGGCACTGAAAAAGGGGACTTAGGACCCTTTTCCCACACTTGACGGTCCTGTGATCAAAATTCAGATGCTCGGCAATTGACTCGTATTTATGACGGTTGCAGTGTCCCCGGGGGGTGTGTGTCACGTGACCCCCTTTGGCGACCACCGGAGAAGCAGAGTCAACGGGGGCAGCCCGCCTGACTTAACAACCGAACAGCTGCAGGGGGTCGCTTAACAGCCGGGGCGAGGAACATCGTAAAGTGGGGCGAAACTCACTTAGTAGCTGTCTCGCTTAGCAACGGAAATGTTGGCTGCATCGTGGCCGTACGTCCGAGGGCTGCCTGTACCAATTTATATCCTAACTCTCTCTCTCTCTTTCTCGTGCTTCCGCGCAGACACCCTCCTGATTGACTATCAATTCACCTTCAGTCTGTCCCAAGAAGACGACCGCTATTACACAGCCATCAATTTTGTGGCCACCCCGGAAGAGGTTGGTAAGGGCTCCCAACGGGGCACGGGGTTGAGTCTTTAAAGGTCTCGGCCGTTGTGGGCCATCAAAATGTATTGTGTGGGGAGAAGCAAGCAGAACTTTTCCTGACAGTGAGAACAATTGACCAGTGGAACTGCTTGCTTCCAGAAGTTGTGGATGCTCCATTTTAAGAAGAGACTGGACAGCCATTTAATGTCTGAAATGGTGTAGGGTTTCCTGCCTGAGCTGGGGGTTGGACTAGATGACCTCCAAGGTCCCTTCCAACTCTGTTGTTCTATTCTATTCTATTCTATTCTATTCTATTCTATTCTATTCTATTCTATTATAATTATTTTCTATTCTATTCTAATTCTTTCCTATTGTTATTTCTATTCTGTTCTATTCTATTCTAATTCTAATTCTTGTCTATTCTTTTCTATTCTATTTATTCTATTCTATTCTAATTCTTTCCTATTGTTATTTCTATTCTATTTCTATTTCTATTCTATTCTATTCTATTCTATTCTATTCTATTCTATTCTATTCTAATTCTTTCCTATTGTTATTTCTATTCTGTTCTATTCTATTTCTATTTCTATTCTATTAATTCTATTTCTATTCTATTCTATTTCTATTCTATTCTATTCTATTCTATTCTATTCTATTCTATTCTATTCTATTCTATTCATTATTTTTCTATTTCTATTTCTATTCTGCTACCATTTGTTGTTGCACCAATGGCAAAATGACCGTTTATAATTGTATCTTAGTCTTCTTGTTAGAATACCACCAGAGAACACATGAAATTTATATGCAGTACAGGTAGTCCTCGACTTACAACAGTTCATTTAGTGACGGTGCAAAGTATAAAAACGGCACTGAAAAAGTATTTTCCGACCGCTTGGTTTGACGTGTTCGTTTTCATCCCGTTTTGTCTCCATTCCTGCTTTGCTTCGCGAACTGTCTGGAGATCAGTTTCCTTGCAAAAATGAGAAATCGCTTAGATTAACCGTAACAGCGAATTGTTTTTAAGACGGAGGAGGGAGATCAGAAGCTGGGGCTCACTTTATTCGTACCAAAATGACGCCGACGGTTTGTGTAGAAATTGCCGGATGCTTAAAACTCACTCATCCCTCTTTTTCTCTCTCCTTTCCTCAAAACCAGCCAAACCGAGACCTGGATATGTTCATCAACGCTTCGAAAAACTTCAACCTTAACATCACCTGGTCGACCAGCTTTGCAGGTGAGAAATGCTCCCTTCCACGGGTGGTTCTCGACTTAACAGCCATTCCTTTAGTGACCGTTCACCGTTGCAACGCCACTCAAAAAAGGGGCTTATGACCGTTTTTCACATTCATGATCGTTGCAGCATCACCGTTGATTAAAATTCAGACTCTTGGCAATTGACTCATATTTATGACGGTCGCAGCATCTCGGGGTCACGTGATCCCCTTTTGCGACCGTCTGACAGCAAAGTCAACGGGGAAGCCAGATTCACTTAACAACCGGGTTACTAACTTAACAACTGCAGTGATTCACTTAACAACGGTGGCAAGAGAAGTTGTAATATGGGGCAAAACTCACTTAACCAATGTCTCGCTAGACAGTGAGTTCTAGTTCAGCCTTAAGCATAAAAGTTCCCCGTGCTGGCTCAGGAATTCTGTGAATTGAAGTCCACAAGTCAAAAAGGGGCCTTAGTTGCCTATGCCGGCTGAGGAATTCTGGGAATTGAAGTCCGCAAGTCAAAAAGGGGCCTTAGTTGCCCATACTGGCTCAGGAATCCTGGGAGTTGAAGCCCACAAGTCATGAAGGAGCCACCGTTCCCCATGCTGGCTCAGGAATTCTGGGAGTTGAAGTCCATGAATCATAAAGGGGCCAGAGGTCCCCATGCCAGCTGAGGAATTCTGGGAGTTGAAGTCCACAGGTCATGAAGGGGCCATAGTTCCCCCATGCTGGCTCAGGAATTCTGGAAATTGAAGTCCACAGGTCAAAAAGGGGCCACAGTTCCCCATGCTGGCTCAGGAATTCTGGGAGTTGAAGTCCACAAGTCATAAAGCCCCAGCCTGGCTTTAAAATGTCAGAGCACGGCCATTTTCCTCACTAAGGCATGTTCAGTTTGATCTGTCACCAAACCCTTGGCCGCCTGTTCACTTTCTGATAGGAACTGAGACGGTTTCCTTGGGGCTTTTTCTAAGCGTGTCCAGAAATGTTACTGCTGAAATTTAAGCTGTCAGCGCTCTCTTCAGACATAAAAATCAAGCAAACGCCAAGTGCCAACTGAGCAATTGAGAACATGTTTAAAATGTCAATATCTTTTACCGCTCACGGCTGGGCTATTGCTGGGAATCGGCCCGCAAGGATGGGCTGTTTAGTCTGCAGCTAAGTCCTCGCTTTACAGCCATGCGTTTAGTGACCGTTCAGAGTTACAGCGGGGCTGCAAAAAGGGACTTAGGACCGTCTTTCACACTTAACAACTGTGGCGGGCTCCTTGTCGCGTGATCAACATTCAGGCGCTTGGCAACTGACTCGTATGTGTGACGGTTGGCGTGTCCCGTTTGCGACCTTCAGACAAACAAAATCAGTGGGGATTCACTGAACAGTTTTGTTGCTAACTTAACAACTGCAGTGATTCACTTAACAGCTGGGTCAGGAAAGGTCATAAAACGGGGCAAAATTCACTTAACGACCATCTTGGTTAGCAACAGAAACGTTAGGCTCCATTGTGGTCATTAAGTCGAGGACTACCTTGTATTAAAGAAGGTCACTCGTGGTTTTACAAAGGATGATGTGGTCGCCGCCTTCTCAAAGCTAAAGTGGGACTTCGGCTACAGGTAATCCTCGACTTACGACCAAAACCGAGCTCAATATTTCTATCGCTAAGCGAGACGGTTGTTAAGTGAGTTTTGCTCCATTTTACGCCCTTTCTTGCCACAGCTGTTAAGGGAATCAATGCAGTAACACGGTTGTTCCGTCAAATCTGCCTTCCCCATTGACTTTGATCAGCTCGCAAAAGGGGATCACGGGACCCTGGCACACTGCGACCGTCATAAATATGAGTCAGTGGCTGAGCGTCTGAATTTTGATCACACGACCGCGGGGGATGCTGCAACAGTTGCAAGTGTGAAAAACGGTCCCGTCCCTTTTTTTTGAGGGACGTTGTAAGTTTGAACGGTCACTAAATGAACTGTCGTTAGCCGAGGCCCACCTGTACATAACCCAGGTCAGACGATGAAGCCACAGTGTTGGTGTGGAGATGTTTCCCAAGACTTTCAGCCAGAGGAATTAAAAACAGCCACCACAAAAGTCCGCAAAGTCCAATTGTGGTTTGAAGGATTGTGTACAAGCCATTGCTTGCCAATAAGGATTTATAATAATAATAATTAATAATAATAATAATAAAGTTGGAAGGGACCTTGGAGGTCATCTAGTCCAACCACCTGCTCAGGGAGGAAACCCTATACCATTTCAGACCAATGGCTGTCCAGTCTCTTCTTAAAGACTTCCAGTGTTGGAGAAGGGAGGGAGGGAAGGAGGAAGGAAGGAAGGAAGGAAGGAAGGAAGGATAACAGAATAACAGAGTTGGAAGGGACCTCATAGGTCATCTAGTCCAACCCCCTGCTCAGGCAGGAAACCCTACACCATTATAGACAAATGGCTGTCCAGTCTCTTCTTGAAAACTTCCAGTGTTGGAGCATTCACCGCTTCTGGAGGCAGGTAGTTCCACTGGTTAATTGTTCTCACTGTCAGGAAATTCCTCCTTAGTTCTAGGTTGCTTCTCTCCTTGATTAGTTTCCATCCGTTGCTTCTCGTCCTGCCTTCATCTAACCCTGCCTTCTACAAACGAAGAAGCTGGAATGGGTGGGGACAAGATCAGAATGGGAAGAAAGGATGCTGAAGACAGAGAGAGAGACAGTTCAGTTCTTTCCTTGGTGCCTTAACAACTGCCTGATTCGCTTAACAACGCTGGCATAAAAGGTCGTAAAATGGCACCACACTCACTTAAGAACTCTCCCTTGCATAGTCACAGAAATTCTGGGTTCCCTTGGGGATTTAAGGCAAGGATTACCTGTATTATATTGATAATTTGGCTGTCCTCAATAGAACGGCTCTGATTGGTCCCTCAGTGGTAGATGAAGTTTGACAGATGTCACCCCAGCCCTAAGTGGGGTTGATAAAGGGAATTGGGCTTATTTAAAACTCGGAAACCATAAATATTCAACGTTAAATTTAAATATTAATGGGAAACTAAAAATTGGGGGGGGGGAAAACCAATTAGGACACTGAGTGTCTAAAAAGATTGAACGTTAAAATAACTAGGCTATGTATAAACTAAAAATTATCGATCAGCGTAAGAAAGTTATTTTTATTTAATCGATAGAATAAGAATTGTATTAATTTAAATACGAGGCGGTAAATCCACCAAGGGGAGAAGAGAGGAAATATTTAATGTAATCGTTTGAGATCTGTACTAAAGATATTTGTGTGTTACTGAATGATGGATCAACTCAGCCGCCACGTTGCTTTTCAAATATTTAAATGTAAAACTAAAAAATCAATAAAATTTTCTTTAAAAAAAAGAAATTTTGGGCTCTCTTGGGGATTGCCTGTATCATACTGTATTAGGGTTGCCTGTATTATACTGATGTTATTATACTGATAATTTGGCTGTCCTCAAATTGGTCTGATTGGTCCCTCAGCAGTTCTCCCAGCACCTGTCAGAGTTAGATGAAGTTTGATAGATGTCACCGGGTCAACAGCCCTGAGTGGGGTCCCTGTGATTGATTGACAGTTTCAATTTATATCCCCAAAGGTCCCGACGTTCGTGCCCTTTCTCATTTCCTTTGTCCTTTTCCATTTAAATTTCCCAAAAGCCGGTACGCAGGCCGGAGAGGAGATCCCCGTGGTTTCCAAAAACCAGATCAAGGAGTATAAGGACAGCTTCTCCAACGAGAAATTTGATTTCCGCAACAACCCGAACATCACGTTCTTCGTCTACGTCAGCAACTTCACCTGGCCGATAAAAATACAGGTGAGACACTCCGACGTTTATCGTTATTATTGCTGTTGTTCCGCCGGATGTTTTAAGTTTGGGTTTGGCATTTTCGTTCGGCTCTCAGCGTCCTTTCCGAGGAATCCAGGAGAGGAAAATGTTGTGGTGTGTGGTGGTGGTGGTGGTGTTGAAAGGCATTGTCGCAGGATGGAAGCTGTTCTAAGGAAAAGCCGACTTTTGTGGTGATTCTTCTTTCCGATTCGTTGCACGGTCAGCTTAGAGGTTCAGACGCGATTTGACATTTTTTTGTCCACCGGTCTCGGGTCCTTCCCAAGGGAGTGGGTTAGGTAGAGGATGGAGGGGTTAAAGGTTAAAGGTGAAATGTGTCGTCATAGGTTGTAAGCTGTTCTGAGTAGAGCTGCCTTTTGCAATTGACTCTTAGTGATTTTGCCAATAGTGCTCATGAATAGAATAGAATAGAATAGAATAGAATAGAATAGAATAGAATAGAATAGAATAGAATAGAATAGAATAGAATAGAATAGAATAGATGCAATGGAATAGAATATAGTAGAGTACAGAGTAGAATAGATGCAATGGAGAATAGACTAGACTAGACTAGAATAGAATAGAATAGATGCAATGGAGAATAGAATAGAGTAGAGTATAGAGTAGAATAGATGCAATGGAGAATAGAATAGAATAGAATAGAATAGAATAGAATAGAATAGAATAGAATAGAATAGAATAGAATAGAATAGAATAGAATAGAATAGAATAGAATAATGGAATAGATAGAGAATAGAACAACAGAATAGAAAATAGAACAGAACAGGAATGGAATGGAATGGAAATTAGAATAGAATAGAATAGTTGGAAGGGACCTTGGAGGTCTTCTAGTCCAACCCCCTGCTCAGGCAGGAAATCCTATTCCATTTCAGACAAATGGTTGCCCATCTTACAAAAAGTTACAGCAGGTGGCGTACATATAATCATTATTAAATATATTTTAAAAAAATCACAAGGCTAAGTGAAAATGACATGTTAACAAAAAGAAAATGGAGCCATCTCCATATCTCATTAGCTTGATGATGTAGCCGTATTTTGAGGGACTTCCAGAAAACCAACAGAGATGCAGCTATTATCACTTCTCTCTCTCTCTCTCTCTCTCTCTCTCTCTCTCTCTCTCTCTCTCTCTCTCTCTCTCTCTCTCTCTGTGTGTGTGTGTGTGTGTGTGTGTGTGTGTAATATTCCCTTAGGTGGGCACTATGGCAGAGAAGACCCACCTCCTGGGACACCCCCTCCTCCAAGTGTAACTTCCTAACAATAGGATCCTAACACGGGTCCCCAACCCCTGGTCCATGGACCGGTACCGGGCCGTGGCACGCCAGCAACCGGTCCGCACAAACAAGCAAAGCCCCATCCGTGGGATGCAGGCAGCACACAAAACCACGCACTCTCCGGTCCGTGGAAAAACCCCTCTCCACGGAACCGGTCCCTGGTGCCCGAAAACTTGCCCGGCATGGCTGCCTGAGGAATTTTCTCGAAGTCCATTAGTCTTAAAGTTGCCAAGTTTGGAGACCCCTGGAAAAATGTGGTTGCGTAGGAGGTTCCCAGGCACAGTAAACCTAGCAGATCTGCCTGTCACAGAGTTTTGGTTTTTTTTTATTCTGTGGTGCCGATGGAAGGGTTCCATGTTGTGTAGAAGCTCTTTGTTGGTTTAGACCAGGGGTAGGCAACCTTGGCTCTTTTATGACTGGTGGACTTCAACTCCCAGAATTCCTGAGGCAGCCATGCTGAGGGGACAGGCAGAGGTTTCCAAGCTGAGCCAGGCTAGCTCAGGAATTCTGGGAGTTGAAGTCCACCAGTCATAAAAGAGCCGAGGTTGCCTACCTCTGGCCTAGGTCTAGGCCTAGGCCGCTTTATGACTCGTGGACTTCAACTCCCAGAATTCCTGAGCCAGCCACGCTGAGGGGAAAGGGAGAGGTTTCCAAGCTGAGCCAGGCTGGCTCAGGAATTCTGGGAGTTGAAGTCCACCAGTCATAAAGCAGCCTAGGCCTAGGCCAGAGGTAGGCAACCTTGGCTCTTTTATGACTCGTGGACTTCAACTCCCAGAATTCCTGAGCCAGCCACATTGAGGGGAAAAGGAGAGGTTTCCAAGCTGAGCCATGCTGGCTCAGGAATTCTGGGAGTTGAAGTCCACCGGTCATAAAAGAGCCAAGGTTGCCTACCCCTGGTTTAGACTGTGGTCTTAACTCAGCCCTGGAATAAATGAACATTCATTTTTCCTCGGTTTAACCCATCTCCTCTCTGTTTCCTTTCCCTTCCTCTGTTGTCTTCTTTGTGTCAAATTTCAGATTGCATTCCTCCACCATTCCGTTCCTGACGTAATGTGATCATTGCGCCAATATCTGTTTCATTTGCTGCCGTGGATATGACAAGACAAGGCAGGCTTAAAGAGGCATGAAGGATGGACTTCATTGAGCAGGGACATGGTCTGGCTCCACTGGTCAATTTCGGGCAAGGCTAAGTGGCTTAGCCCAGTGCTTCTCTTAAGAAAAGACTAGACAGTCACTTGTCTGAAATGGTATAGGTTCTCCTGCTTGAGCAGGGGGCTGGACTAGAAGACCTCTAAGGCTCCCTTCCACCTCCTATTCTATTCTGTTCTGTTCTGTTCTATTTCTGTTCTGTTCTATTCTATTTCTATTCTATTTCTGTTCTGTTCTATTAATTTTTTCTGTTCTGTTCTGTTCTGTTCTATTCCATTCTGTTCTATTCTGTTCTATTCCATATATTTTCTGTTCTGTTCTATTCTATTTCTGTTCTGTTCTATTAATTGTTCTATTCTATTCTATTCTATTCTATTCTATTCTATTCTATTCTATTCTATTCTATTTCTATTCTATTTCTATTTTATTTCTGCTCTGTTCTGTTCTATTAATTTTTTCTATTCTATTCTATTCTATTCTATTCTATTCTATTCTATTCTATTCTATTCTATTCTATCCCTGTTATGTTCTATTAATTTTTCTATTCTATTTCTATTTTATTCTATTTCTATTTTATTCTATTTCTATTCTATTCTATTCTATTCTATTCTATTCTATTCTATTCTATTCTATTCTATTCTATTCTATTCTATTCCTGTTCTGTTCTATTAATTTTTCTATTTCTATTTCTATTCTATTCTATTCTATTCTATTCTATTCTATTCTATTCTATTGTATTCTAAGCTCTTTATTCAAACACCGTTGTTACAGAATCGCATTTGGTAAATTTTCTTAACTTTGCCGTTTGGAGTTTTCTGTTAAAAAGTTTGCAGCCATGTTAAATTTGTGGATTTTATTTTATTTTTAAAGCCAACACAAAATCGCTTTCTGCGACAAACGAAACCAACTCAGATTTTTTTTTTTAATGGAAGGAAAGTAATTTTGTGGTTTGGGGGAAAAGATGGAATGTCCTTTGTGTATAGGGAGCCCCCGTTTAGCGACTGCCTTGTTTAATGACTTGTTTGACGTTACCACAGTGCAAAAAAAAAAGTCCCCTTAACAACCAATCCTTTCATTTACCACTTTCACGGTGTCTCTCTCTTTTTTTATTTTTATTTGCTTCTTTATCCAATGCCAAGATCTCTTCAAAGAGAGAGAGAGAGAATCCTAGTTTGGCTGAAGGAAATATTAAGAATAGCAAAAAACTGAAGTAAAGCACAGTGGTTTTCACCTCATGACCAAGTGGCTGGTCCCAGTTGTGGTGTCTAAATGAGGACTGCCTTTAATTTAATTTGCTCGTAGAATCTTTGTGCTTGCTCCAGCAGATATATACGTGGGGCTGATTGTATTACCACAAAACACAGCTATTTAGCGCTGAGTAATAAGCACTACTTATTATATGAAAAATTAACAGAATCTTTATGCAATAAAGACATAACACACCGCTGTCTTTCATTTTCCTCGGAGTTCTGTATGTTTGTGCAATTTTGAAGTGATTGCAACACCACAACCTTTAGACTTTGTGGTGAGGACGAGACTCCATTGTTAGTGTTTAATGTGTAGAGCAGGGGTCTTCAAACTTGGCCCTTTTATGACTTGTGGACTTCAACTCCCAGAATTCCTCAGCCAGGCACGTTGGCTGAGGAATTCTGGGAGTTGAAGTCACTCCTCTTAAAGTCTATATCAGGGGTCTTTCAAACTTGGCTCTTTTATGACTTGTGGACTTCAGCTCCCAGAATTCCTCAGCCAGGCATGCTGGCTGAGGAATTCTGGGAGTTGAAGTCCATTTCTCTTAAAGTCTATATCAGGGATCTTTCAAACTTTGCCCTTGTATGACTTGTGAACTTCAACTCCCAGAATTCCTCAGCCAGGCATGCTGGCTGAGGAATTCTGGGAGTTGAAGTCCATTTCTCTTAAAGTCTATATCAGGGGTCTTTCAAACTTGGCCCTTTTATGACTTGTGGACTTCAACTCCCAGAATTCCTCAGCCAGGCATGCTGGCTGTGGAATTCTGGGAGTTGAAGTCCACATGCCTTAAAATTGTCAAGGTTGAGAAATACTGTCTTAAAGTCTATATCAGGGGTCTTTCAAACTCGGCCCTTTTATGACTCGTGGACTTCAACTCCCAGAATTCTTCAGCCAGGCATGCTGGCTGATGAATTCTGGGAGTTGAAGTCCACAAGTCATAAAAGGGCCAAATCTGTAGATCCCTGGCATAGATGAACGTAGAGGATTATTGCAGAATATATATATCTATATATATATATATAAAAAGGCACGGTATTGTTAGGGACCAAGTTCCCGGCTTTATCTTTCCGCTGTTGCTTTTTTCCTGGCTCCCTTTTCCTGGTTTCTTTTAGGAAGTTTGCAGCTTCTAAATGCCCTTTTTGTGCTCCTAATATTTGTATCCTGGCCAATGCCGAACTTTCCCCTCCTCCTCCGAAACCTCGCTCCACCTCTCTTTAAAACCACTTTGGTTCCTTTTGAAAGGGCATTGATGTGTCTCCCTCCTTCCTTCATTTCAAAAATTGAGACAGCCAAGTGTAGATCCTATTTTTTTAAAAAAAAAATATATAGAAATTTGAGGTCGGATTGCTCCCACTGAAGTCCCTCTGGCTTGTAACGACTCCATCATGAACTTTAGTTAAGTTGCTCATCTTTTCTCTTGAGGACCACAGGTAAGTTCTCGTCCATTTCTTAATACTCATCTGGTCCTTCTCTATATATATTTATCATGCTGCTTAGAAGTCGCCTGATTTAAAGAGAGAATCTCACTTGCCACCGTCTCGTCGGCATCCGTAAGCTCAGCCTGCGTCTTTTCGTTCCGGAATGTCGTCCTCGGAAACAGGGTTTTCTAGAAAAAATCTGATCCAACCGAGCCGGCAAAATGCTTAACTTTGGAAAAGTTAACTTTTGAAAGCAGTTGTGACCAGAGATGGGGGAAAAAAAACAACGGGAAAATTTGGAGGAATAAACAGGGTCCCCCCCCTTTTTTTTCCCCAAAGCTGTTTGGAGAAAAAAAAACCAGGAAAAAAACCTGGTTTTTTTCTTCTTCAATTTTTCCCAATCTCTCTCTCCCCCCCCCCCCCCAGGCCTTTCCATCGTGTTTCCCATCGTACTTGAAAACTTTCTGGCGGTCAGTTGGAGTGGCTGTTAGACAGGACAGTCTTCCTTTCTGATGTAAAAAAGATGTGGAGACTCTAGAAAGAGTGCAGAGAAGAGCAACAAAGATGATGAGGGGACTGGAGGCTAAAACATATAAGGAACAGCTGCTGGAATTGGGTATGTCTAGTTTAATGAAGAGAAGGACGAGGGGGGACATGATAGCAGTCTTCCAGTATCTCAGGGGGATTCACTAAACAGCTGAGACAAGAAAGGTTAATTAAATGGGGCAAAATTCACTTAACAACTGTCTCACCTAGCGGCAGAACTTTGGGGCTCAATTGTGCCCGTAAGTCAAGGATTACCTATAGGTGGTTTTAGCTTGTTCTTCTTTCCTTCTGTTGCATCTGAGAAGTAACTCATTTCGGCATCAGAAGTTTCCCACAGGTAATCCTAGACTTAACAATCTCAATTGAGACCAATTGAGAACAATTCCATTGTTAAGCACTCCTCCTCCTCCTCCTCCTCCTCCTCCTCCTCCTCCTCTAATCCACAACTCCCTTCTAGCACTGATGATGTTACCTAGTTTGATAATGAAATGAGAGCACCAAGTATCCCACAGTTGTCGTCCTCCTCCTCCTCCTCCTCTTTCTTGTTCTCCTCGTCCTTGGCTTTCTTGTTCTTCTTCTCCTCCTCCTCTGCCTCCTCCTCCTCTTCTTCTTCCTCCTCCTCTTTCCACTGATGAAGTTACCTAGTTGGGTAGTGAGACGTCTGCAAGAAAACAATCAAGCTCAGAGAGCACCAAGGACACCACAATCTTCCTCCTCCTCCACTTTCTTGTTCTATTCCTCCTCATTTCTTGTTCTCCTCCTCCTCCTCCTCCTCCTCCTCCTTCCACTGATGAAGTTACCTAGTTGGGTAGTGAGATGTCTGCAAGAAAACAATCAAGCTCAGAGAGCACCAAGGACCCCACAATCTTCCTCCTCCTCCTCCTCCTCCTCCTCCTCCTCTTTCTTATCTTATTCCTCCTCCTCTTTCTTGTTCTCCTCCTCCTCCTCTTCCCACTGATGAAGTTACCTAGTTGGGTAGTGAGACGTCTGCAAGAAAACAACCAAGCTCAGACAGCACCAAGCCCCCCGGAGATATTCACCCTGTCTCTCCCTTCTAAAGGAACACAGGAAAGACGTAAAACCCCTTGAGAAGCCAGCTACAAAAAAAGAATTAAACATTTTAATGGATTTCCTGCCTGGGCCATCTCCCATTCACCTGGGTCCCAAACCATCATAGGTGGCTTGACGTTCACGCCGGAGATGTGCGACGCCTTTTAAAGAAGGGAGATCTCTTAATTTGGACTGTGTTACGATTCGGCCTCGATGAATTAAATTCCCCCCGCCGCCAATTCGAACCCAGAGCCTTGAAGTCGCCTCCAGATTCGGATTGTCAAATCCGCTTTATCTGAGAACACCGCCTTGCCGAGAAACTGTTTTTTACTCGGCCCCTTTTATGAAGGATGTAATTAGCCCACTCAACAAGAAGTTATTAAAAATGTAATTAGTAAACAGGACGTGCTCTTTATGTTGCTGGCTTCATTTGTCTGGCAGACAATAGCTCAGTAATTACTTTCCTCAACGGTTATTTTGAGGAGGGGAAAAAAGAAGAAGAATCTTTTGTATCGGGCCCGTCTTTCATATTGCTAAAATTGTAGGCTGGTGTAGAAATAGCACCGATACGATTTACTTATTTAGCATCAAAAAAATAGCCTTCCCATTTTAAACAAACTTGTGTGTGTGTGTGTGTGTGTGTGTGTGTGTGTGTGTGTGCTTCGTGTTGGAAGAAAAATTAAATATTCCCTTTTTTTAGGCACAGCCTAACAGCCAATTAAAGGCAGCGCCACAAGACAGAGGAAGTCCTCGACTTACGACTATAACCGACCCAGCATTTCCGTTGCTAAGTGAGACAGTTGTTCAGCGAGTCTTGCCCCCATTTTACGACTTTTCTTGCCACCGTTTTTTTTATACCAAGTTTTATTAACTTTGTCAAATTTACATCCAAGTATTTAGGAAGCAGCGTGGTGATTGGGTAATCGATAGTCCAGTAACAAAATCTTTTCGTGCATATCTCAGATTGCGTCATTAAAAGTTCCCTCCTCTATTTCCCTTAATTATTATATCACATTCAGGTTAATACATTTCTAGTTATAGCTCAATCAATCAATACATTTGTCAATATAGTTTTACTCATACATATCCAAGTCCTGTTTTTAAATTTTACCTGATTTCAATTACCGTGTTCCAATTTAGCCTTTAATAACCATAATGTTTAAACTTCGGGTAACATAGGTTTTCCTAATTTCATTACAAAATAACTATCGTATCTAAAATGTACATATTATTCGGATAATTACATTCTTTTTTTTTATTATTGAAAGTTTTATAAAATTTTACAATATAAATCCCCCCTCCCCAAACCCACCCCTCCATCCCCCCTCCCTCTCCCCTCACTTCCCAGAGCCCATCACAGGATTAACAATAAAATAATCATAATCTAACTAACGTTAATCAACTATTAAGCTAACAAATCTATAACTTCCTTTAACTCTCTTTTAAAGCAAATATACAATTATTANGAGATATTCACCCCGTCTCTCCCTTCTAAAGGAACACAGGAAAGATGTAAAACCCCTTGAGAAGCCAGCTACAAAAAAAGAATTAAACATTTTAATGATTTCCTGCCTGGGCCATCTCCCATTCACCTGGGTCCCAAACCGTCATAGGTGGCTTGACGTTCACGCCGGAGATGTGCGACGCCTTTTAAAGAAGGGAGATCTCTTAATTTGGACTGTGTTACGATTCGGCCTCGACGAATTAAATTCCCGCCGCCGCCAATTCGAACCCAGAGCCTTGAAGTCGCTGCCTGATTCGGCTTGTCAGATCCGCTTTATCTGAGGGCATCGCCTTGCCAAGAATCCGTTTTTTACTCGGCCCGTTTTATGAAGGATGTAATTAGCCCACTCAATAAGAAGTTATTAAAAATGTAATTAGTAAACAGGACGTGCTCTTTATGTTGCTGGCTTCATTTGTCTGGCAGACAATAGCTCAGTAATTACTTTCCTCAACGGTTATTTTGAGGAGAAGGGAAAAAAAAAGAATCTTTTGTATCGGGCCCGTCTTTCATATTGCTAAAATTGTAGGCTGGTGTAGAAATAGCACCGATACGATTTACTTATTTAACATCAAAAATTAGCCTGCCCATTTTAAACAAACGTGTGTGTGTGTGTGTGCTTCGTGTTGGAAGAAAAATTAAATATTCCCTTTTTTTAGGCACAGCCTAACAGCCAATTAAAGGCAGCGCCACAAGACAGAGGAAGTCCTCGACTTACGACTATAACCAACCCAACATTTCCGTTGCTAAGCAAGACAGTTGTTCAGCGAGTCTTGCCCTCCTTTTACGACTTTTCTTGCCACCGTTTTTTTTATAACAAGTTTTATTAATTTTTTAAATTTTACATCCAAGTATTTAGGAAGCAGCGTGGTGATTGGGTAATCAATAGTCCAGTAACAAAATATTTCGTGTATATCTCAGGTTGCGTCATTAAAAGTTCCCTTGATTATTATATCACATTCAGGTTAATACGTTTCTAGTTATAGCTCAATCAACCAATACATTTGTCAATATAGTTTTACTCATACACATCCAAGTCCTGTTTTTAAATGTTACCTAATTTCAATTTAGCCTTTAATAACCATAATGTTTAAACTCCGGGTAACCCAAGTTTTCCTAATTTCATTACAAAATAACTATCGTATCTAAAATGCACATATTATTCGGATAACTACATTCTTAACTTTATTTCGCAAGTATATTCTATTTCTCGTCCTAGTACCTCATCGTTTGCTAACAAAATGTCTTTCGTTGTCACAAACCAACTTCCATATTACAGTTCAGAACTACAGTCTAATGGCTAATTTTCATTTCCTTTATAAACCTAAGTTTCTTGCCCCAGTTGTTAAGTGAATCGCTGCATGGGTTCAGTGTCATGTGTCTGATTAACGAAACACTTAAAAGGACTTTCAGGCATATTTTCTCCTAAAAGCATTTATTAAGGTTACAGAGACGTCAGTACAGCATGGTGGAAATGCTTAGGTCTGGCTTCTCTTCCGTTACGCATATACATTCTAAGCATTTCCCACCCCCTTATTTTGGGGTCATGGTTCACATCTTCCAATCAACTTGGATGATGTGATTTACTTCCGGTTTCTTTCTCCCGGGCTATCCTTATGCTCCTCCCTCTTTCCCAGTTGCTGGTTTAACTATATAAATACCGGACAGTTCTGCATATTGTCAAAGGAAGAATATACAGTATTTGCAGCGTTGACATTCAGTTAGTAACCCAGTTGTTAAGTGAATCGGTCTCACCCCCGTTGACTTTGCTCATCCGAAGGTCGCAAAAGGGGGAATCACATAATCCCGGGACGCTGCGACCGTCCTAAATACGAGTCAGTTGCTAAGTGTCCGAATTTTGATTGTGTGAACACCGGGGGATGCTGCAAGGATTATAAGCGTGAAAAACAGCGGTGAGGTTTTTTTCAGCGCCGTTGTGACTTGGAACGGTCGCTAAACAAATTGTTGTAATTCAAGAATTATCTCCCCGCAATTAATTGTCTTCTTGCGGCTTCCATGCTACGTTCCCACGTGCAAATTACAATGATAACAACCTGCAAAGATAGCTACGATTTAAGGCCAGGCCACACCTGTATGTTTGGTCTCCTGATAGTTCTTTCTTCCCTGTCCCGTCTTGTGCGAAGACACACGTGTGCGAAACACAAGACACGCGTATCTGTGTTGTTGTTGTCTCACAATCTCTTGAGACTTCCCAGAGAGAAAGCTGGATGAGCGGACCCTCTTCTGGAATCTGATCTGTTGGACGAGATTATTCCTTTCTTCCCAATAGGTTTATTTAAAAAAGAAAAACAAAAAAACGCTTTCTAATAGAACTGCGGTGACGTCTCTTATTTTATTGTGAGTTGCCTCAATAAGACAATATAACCTTGGGATCCGTAATTAAGAAGCCCTTTGACAAATTCATCCAGGAATGACAAGCTCTCCTCCTGGGTGACATCCTTCTGCCGTGAACTTCCCATCTGTTCCCACCAACCATTTTGAGCCATCTGTTCAAAAGGCATTTTCTGTTTAAATGGGACCTACTCTCTCTCTATTAGGATAGGGTAGGGTAGGGTAGAGTGGAATGGAATGGAATGGAATGGAATAGAATAGAGCTGGAAGGGACCTTGGAGGTCTTCTAGTCCAGCCCCCTGCTCAAGCAGGATGACCTACACCATCTCAGACAGGTGAATGTCCAGTCTCTTCTTAAAAACCTCCAGTGATGGAGCACCCACAATTTCTGGTGGCAAACTGTTCCACTGGTTGATTGTCCTCACCGTTGGGGAGTTTCTCCTTAATTCCAGGTTGCTTCTCTTTTTGGTCAGTTTCCAACCATTGTTTCTTGTCCTTCCCTCTGGTGCTTTGGAGAATAGTTTGACACCCTCTTCTTTGTGGCAGAATAGAAAAGAATGGAATGGAATACAGTACAGTACAGTACAGTACAGTACAATACAGTACGATATGATACGATACAATACAATACAATACAATAATGATAAGAATAGAATAAAATAGAATAAAATAGAATAAAATAGAATAGAATGATAAGAATAGAATAGACGAGAAGAGAATAGAATAATGATAGAATAGACTGGAATAATGATAATAGAATAGAATGGAATAGAATAGAAATAAGAATAGAATAGAATAGAATAGAATATAGAATAGAATAATGATAAGAAAAGAATAGAATAATGATAGAATAGAATAATAGAATAGAATAGAATAGAATAATGATAAGAATAGAATAGACGAGAAGAGAAGAGTAATGATAGAATAGAATAGAATGGAGTAGAATAGAAATAATAGAAATAAGAATAGAATAAGGATTAGAACAGAATAGAATAGAATAGAATAGAAATAATGGAATGGAATGGAATGGAATGGAATGGAATGGAATGGAATAGAATAGAATAGAATAGAATAGAATAGAATAGAATAGAAATAAGAATGGAATAGAATGGAATGGAATGGAATGGAATAGAATAAGAATAGAATAGAATAGAATAGAATAGAATAGAATAGAATAGAATGACAGAGTTGGAAGGGACCTTGGAGGTCTTCTAGTCCAACCCCCTTTTTCTGGGAATCTCACTCAATCTACTTGTCCTAAAGTTCTTAACTTCTTTTGCCCCTTCCCTAAATAGTCCTTCCTTTGATCTCCTCTCCTCGTGAGGACCAAAAACTCTCTCTGTTGCAAAGTCATAAAGCCAGCTGAGCATCTGAGCATCAGTTTTTAGAACTGCAGAAGCACCAGGGCCCGGGCGCAGCAATATAACTAACCATAGGCAGAAGCCGCTGGGTAGCGGATTACCCATGCAAGGCAGTAGAGAGCGATCCATCAAAAAGACAACGGCAATCCATCAAGGGCCCGTCGGAATATGACATCCCTGAGCTTATCGGCCCCAAAACTAGATGGTGACCCGGATCAGCCACCGCTTCAAGCTGAGGATTCTCGCCTCGGGATTCCAGCATGGAAAATGCCCTTTCCCGCCTCTGGCAGATTTCATCTCCAGTGTAAAAAGTAAATGGTTTGAGGCTGTATGTTATTACCTTGATTCTACTGCCCTGAAAAGAATAAGAAGTCTCCCCCCCCTTTTTTTTTCCTCCCCTGCTTTCCCAGTATTTTAATTTTTCTTAACGTTTGGACAGACGAATAAGAGAGAATTTGCAAGGAAGATTTCGCCGCCTGCAAAACGAGAGCTAATTTTACACCGAGAAAGGAAAATGTGTGTAGCTCAGGGTTGAAATGAGGGCTCCTTGGTGTTCTCTCAGCTGGGTGGGGTTGGTTTTTTTTGCCGACGTTTTGTTACCTAACTAGGTAACATCCTCAGTGCTAGAAGGGAGAGGGGTTTGTGGAGAGGAGGAGGAGCAGAAGGAGGGCCACAACTATGGGGTCTTTGGTGCTCTCTGAGCTTGGTGATTTTATGGCAGACCTTTCATGACCCAACTAGGGGACACCATCAGTGCTAAGTGGGGTCTGCAAAGAGGAGGAAAAGGAGGACTGTGCTGGTGGGGTTTTTTGCAGACGTTTCATGACCCAACTAGGTAACATTATCCCTGCTAGAAGGGAGGAGGGTGTCAACGCTGCAAATACTGTATATTCTTGCTTTGACAATGTGCAGAACTGTCTGGTATATATATAGTTAAACCAGCAACTGGGAAAGAGGGAGGAGCATAAGAATAGCCCGGGAGAAAGAAACCGGAAGTAAATCACATCTTCCAAGTTCATTGGAAGATGTGAACCATGACCCTACAATAAGGGAGTGGAAAATGTTTGGAATGTTATGCGTAACGGAAGAGAAGCAGACCTAAGCATTCCACCATGCTCTGCTGACGTATTGTAATCTTAATAAATGCTTTTAGGAGAAAACATGCCTGAAAGTCCTTTTAAGAGGACGCCGACTGTGGGGCCTCGGTACTCTCTGAGCTGGGTGGTTTCCTTGCAGACGTTTCATTACCCAACTAGGTAACATCATCAGTGGTAGAAGAGAGTGGGGTTTGCAGGGAGGAGGAGGAGGGATGTGGCGTCCTTGGTGCTCTCTGAGCTGGGTGGTTTTTTTTGTTTTTTTTGCAGACATTTCATTACCCAACTAGGTAATATCATCAGTGCTAGGAAGGAGGGAGTTTTGCAAAGAAGAGGGAGGGAGGGAGGGAGGGAGGGAGGGAAGGAGGAGGAGGACTGTGGGGGTCCTTGGTGCTCTCTGAGCTGGGTGGTTTCCTTGCAGACATTTCATGACCCAACTAGGGAAGATCATCAGTGCTAGAAGGGAGTGGGGTTTGCTGTCAGTCTCTATTCTAGTGGCTTGCACTGTCTGTGTTGGTGGGGTGGTCTTGGTTGGGCTGTTTACTGTTAGCTTGTTTGGGAGTTCCCGATAGGGGTATTATTTACTTCTTGATTGTTGATCTAGACCCCAACCTGTGGGCTGCGGTCCGGTAGTGGACCGTGGCCTGCTGGCCATGGGACAGGCTGGCTAGTGCGTGCGTACGCACGCATACATACCCTCACTTGTGCTACCGCTGCGGCCGTGGGCCACGAAAACAATACACCGCACCACAGGGCGCAAAAAACGGGCTGCCACCGT
>NW_015390300.1:24776-33652 GCF_001527695.2 Protobothrops mucrosquamatus | reverse complement strand
ATTTACTTCTTGATTGTTGATCTAGACCCCAACCTGTGGGCTGCGGTCCGGTAGTGGACCGTGGCCTGCTGGCCATGGGACAGGCTGGCTAGTGCGTGCGTACGCACGCATACATACCCTCACTTGTGCTACCGCTGCGGCCGTGGGCCACGAAAACAATACACCGCACCACAGGGCGCAAAAAACGGGCTGCCACCGTACCTCGGAGAGCAAAAATGGGCCATTGTCACGCCACGGGGCGCAAAAACTGACCCCTGTCGTGCTGCAAGGTGCAAAAACAGCCACCGCCGCACCACGGGGCGCAGAAACAAGTCATTGCACCACGCAAGAATGGGACAGGGCTAGCGAGTATTACATGGGCGCTAAACCCGCCCTGTTTGTGGCGCTCACGTGCTCGCAGCTCCGTGCGCACACGCATGCAGACGTGTGAAATGCTTCCCCCTCTTTTTTCCTTCTGTCCATCGATTGCTGGTAGGGAGGAATTTGGGTCTTTGATTCCCTTTTGGGCTTGTCGATTGTCTCTTTTGCCCAGTGTGTAAATGTTATTTATCTCTATGTGTCTGTTGATGGCGGATTTCTCCGAGTGCCCGGCTTCCAGGAATTCTCTAGCAATTTTTGGACTTGGCTCGGTCTCTAGGGTGCTCACAGCTTCCCCAGCTGAAACTATGGTTCAATCTGATTGTACGTTGTGAAATTAAGAGTTTTCCTCCGCTCTTCTGACCGGCGCTAGTTGGTGTTCGTGGAGGCGTCCCGCCGGTCTATGGGACCGCGGGACTTTGCTCCGGGCGTTACGAAGGATCTGCAGAGGTTTCTCACGAAAAGCCTCAGGGCAATCCTTGTTTATGTGTAGCTTGTTCTTCCTGGCTGCTAGGAGAAGGGAAAACGAGGGGGTTGGCAAGGAACCAGGCGAGGGAAACTTCAGCGCTGGACACGCTTCATTACACAAGCTTTGTCGGGGTCACAAGACAAGGATCAAAAGCCAGGAAAGCAATTTTTGAGCAGGGAGAGAATGCAGTAGCTTGCGCACCGGTGCTGCTTTGGCACGGATTAGTGGCCAGCTGACCCCTAACACGGCGCTACTAAGAACACGGTCCTGCCCCGCAGACCCATTCATTCTCTTCAATCTGCCTTCCATTATCAAGCACGATTCGGCAACATTGTGTGTTTGTGGCGGTGGTTTCAGGGCTTGTGCTTCTGGGAAGGGGGGGGAAAGGGGATCCCCAAGAATCTGGTGGCGTGGAGATCTCCGGTCAAGACTTCCTAGTTCTAGATCAGTGGTTCTCAACCTGTGGGTCGGGACCCCATTTGGGGTCGATCGACCATTTCACGGGGGTCGCCAAGAAAGGCTGTCCACCATTTTTTTTGTCCGCCATTTTTTCCCCCTTTTCCGGCGGGTGCCTTACCTCCCTTGGGCTGGGCCAGCTGGTGGTCGGCCTGCTCCGTCTCTGCCGCTTGCCAGCTACGCCTCGGCCGGCGCAGGGGGCGGAACCACGCATGCACGGCGCTCCCGGGCAGGGAAAGTCCTCAACGTACGACCGGTTGGGTAGTCCTCGACTTACGACCGGTTTAGTCCTCGACTTACGACCGGTTGGGGTCGCGGCATTAAAAAGGTTGAGAACCACTGTTCTAGATGCATCTCTAATATCAAGTCCAGCTGCTAAGGAACCAGACCTAGCAGCCAACAGGTCTTAATGACAATTAGTTACACTAACTGCAATAAATGGTGGAACGGAAACACGAAAGCATGCGAAAAAGAGGGACAAAATTAAACGAGAATGACAAAAATATAAATATTTTTTTTAATTTATGTTAAGTCGTCAAATTGAATCGTTAAATTGCCCCGCGGCGAGTTATCCTATAGCCAGTTGGCCGTGACGAATTGGCCGCAGAGAGTGAGTTGTTCCGGTCACAGCAAACCATGGTTCTATGGCAGGGGTTCCCAACCGGTGGGGGTGCGAGACGATATTCCAGGGGATGTAAAAACTTGGGTTTAGAAGTTTCAGAATTATAGGGTATATGCACAATTTGTTATTTTGAACTTTTGTAAGGGGGGCAGGAATTTATCGGAAGTGTTCTCGGCGTGCGGGGCGAAGAAAAGATTGGGAGCTGCTGTTCTCTGCCATATGGTCTCCAGACTTGGGAAATTTTAAGACTTGAGGACTTCACCTCCCAGAATTCCCCAGGTAAGGAAGCCAGAGAAAGAAAAAGCAGAAAGTTTGACGGTTAGGTAGAAGACTAAGGGAAGCCTAGCTGAATCTGAATCTAAATGTGGCTGGCTCAGGAATTCTGGGAGTTGAAGTCCACAAGTCATGAACGGGCCACAGTTCCCTCATGCTGCCTCAGGAATTCTGGGAGTTGAAATCCACAATCATGAAGGAGCCACAGTTTCCCATGTTGCCTCAGGAATTCTGGGAGTTGAAGTCCACAAGTCATGAAGGAGCCACAGTTCCCTCATGCTGGCTCAGGAATTCTGGGAGTTGAAGTCCACGAGTTATAAAGGGGCCACCATTCCCCATGCTGGCTCAGGAATTCTAGGAGTTAAAGTCCACAAGTTATGAAGCGGCCATGGTTCCCCCATGCTGCCTCAGGAATTCTGGGAGTTGAAGTCCACAAAGTCATAAAGGGGCCACCATTCCCCATGCTGCTTCAGGAATTCTGGGAGTTAAAGTCCACAAGTTATGAAGCGGCCACGGTTCCCCCATGCTGCTTCAGGAATTCTGGGAGTTGAAGTCCACCCCTACCATAGAGTATCGGGGAGGAATTTTCCCGGTTGAAACATCAGAGAGGCCAGCTAGAGATTGTGCCCCATAGGAAGTAACTTGGCTTGTCCCGTTTCAGGTTTCAAGCTCACACACCCACAGTTACTAGGTAATAGTAGTCATCCACTCAAGCCTGAGTAGATAAACAGTAGAGGAGGCAAAGATGATAAACAAAACAGTCTCTTCGGAAGAAAACGCTCCTGTTTAGTTCCACTCAAAAGAACAGGAACACGCGGGAAAGAAGTCCAAACTCATTCCAAAGTTCTGAGACCCAAGCCGGGTTCCTGATTCAGTACAAAGGTCAGAGTTTCTGGGGGGTTTTTTAAATGTTGTTTTTTGTTTACATGATCTGGATCAGGGGTCTTCAAACTTGGCCACTTTAAGACTTGTGGACTTCAACTCCCAGAATTCCTCAGCCAGCCCTGGGCTGATTGCACTGATGGTGCTTGTGTTTGAGCAGCTTCAGTAGATCGTTGGCTTGGTGTCTCCTAAGGCTGACATTCCACAGGTTCAACTGGGGCACTTTTTCAGACTCCGTCCTGGACCATGACATAGACCAGGGGTCTTCAAACATGGCCCTTGTATGACTTGTGGACTTCAACTCCCATAATTCCTCAGTCAGGCACGCTGGCTGAGGGATTCTGGGAGTGGAAGTCCACTCCTCTTAAAGTCTATATCAGGGGTCTTCAAACTTGGCCCTTTTATGACTTGTGGACTTCAACTCCCAGAATTCCTCAGCCAGCATGCTTGGCTGAGGAATTCTGGGAGTTGAAGTCCACAAGTCATAAAGGGGCCAAGTTTGAAGATCCCTGACATAGATTAGGAAATGGGATGTGGTTAGTGATTGCAGTTAGCGCTCAACTTGGGGACCATAACGGGGCCCAACATTTCTGTTGCTAAAGGAGATGGTCCTTAAGTGAATGTGGCCCCATTTAACGACCTTTCTAGCTCAGTCTTTAAGCGAATCGCTGCAATTGTTCAGTTAGTCCTGACAGTGAGAACAATTAACCAGTGGAACCACCTGCCTCCAGAAGCGGTGAATGCTCCAACACTGGAAGTTTTTAAGAAGAGACTGGACAGCGATTTGTCTGAAATGGTAT
This sequence comes from Protobothrops mucrosquamatus, assembly GCF_001527695.2. Classification (NCBI taxonomy): domain Eukaryota; kingdom Metazoa; phylum Chordata; class Lepidosauria; order Squamata; family Viperidae; genus Protobothrops; species Protobothrops mucrosquamatus. Next base: position 29,793 of record NW_015390300.1, on the reverse strand, counting down.
AGGGTTTCCTGCCTGAGCAGGGGATTGTACTAGATGACCTCCAAGGTCCCTTCCAACATTATTATTATTACTTGTTCAGTAAATCAGGTTTCCCCATTGACTTTGCTAGTCAAAAGGTGACCACAGGAGCATGGCGATCAAAATTCAGACGCTTGGCAACTGACTCGTATTTACGACGGTCGCAGCGTCTTGGTGAGGGGTGTCTTGTGATCTTCCTTTTCCGACCTCTTGATAAGGAAAGTCGATGGGGGTGGCCCGATTCCCTTCGCAACAATCCGTTGACTAATTTAACAACTGCAGTGATTCCCTTAACAACCGTGGCCCAGAAAGGTCGTAAAGCGGGACAAAAACTCACCGAACGACGTAAGTCAAGGACTACCTTTTTTTCAAGCCCCCCATAAATGACATGTATCTATATCTATGTCTGTCTGTCTGTCTGTCTCTCTCTCTCTCTCTCTCTTTATTTCTATTATATATCTATATCTACATATATCTGTCTCTATATATCTCTATATCTCTGTCTGTCTGTCTGTCTGTCTGTTTTATTTTAGTTGCTCAAGTTTGATGGATTTTATTTATTTTATCCGGGCATGCGGCGAAAGAGAAAGAGAGTATATAGTTCTTTGGGGGTCTCCTGGTGGGATCCTTCCCTGCAGCTTTTGCATAGAAACCCCAGTGCACATTTTTACACACCGAGCGAACTCAGTGGAGTAAAGATGATTTATGTGTTCGCTTTTGGGCTTCGCCACCTTGGGGACGGCAGCGGCTGGCCTTGTTCCTAATCAAATGTTTTGCCCTGCTTTGGTGCTTGTTTGGCTTCCCGCCGTGACCTGCGCCAGGGAGAGCGGCCGCTGACATTTTACAGAGCTTGAAACAGACTTGTTTTTAAAAAGGGTAAATTTGGGGGAATTTCTTTTTGTTTTCTTTTGGGGAGAGAGAAAAAAATATCCCTGGGGTTAAATAGAAAGAGTGCAGAGAAGAGCAGCAAAGATGATGAGGGGACTGGAGGCTAAAGCATATAAGGAACGGTTGCTGGAATTGGGGATGTTCTAGTTTAATGAAGAGAAGGACGAGGGGGGACAGGATAGCAGTGTTACAGTATCTCAGGGGCTGCCCCAAAGAAGAGGGAGTCAAGCTATTCTCCAAGGCGCCTGAAGGCCGGACAAGAAGCAACGGATGGAAACTCATCAAGGAGAGAAGCAACCTGGAACTAAGGAGAAACTTCCTGACAGTGAGAACAATTAACCAGTGGAACCACCTGCCTCCAGAAGCCGTGAATACTCCAACACTGGAAGTTTTTAAGAAGAGACTGGACAGCCATTGGTCTGAAATGGGATAGGGTTTCCTGCCTGAGCAGGGCGTTGGACTAGATGACCTCCAAGGTCCCTTCCAACTATTCTATTCTATTCTATTCTATTCTATTCTATTCTATTCTATTCTATTCTATTCTATTCTATTCTATTCTATTCTATTCTATTCTATTCTATTCTAAACACCTGAACTTTTTAAGAAGAGACTGGACAGCCTTTGGTCTGAAATGGTATAGGGTTTCCTGCCTGAGCAGGGGGTTGGACTAGATGACCTCCAAGGTCCCTTCCAACTATTACTACTACTACTACTACTACTACTACTACTGCTGCTGCTGCTACTACTACTACTACTACTTCATTATTATTATTATTATTATTATTATTATTATTATTATTATTATTATTATTATTATTCATTAAACATGAACCTCAGTCAACTGAACATTCAAATTGACTGGCGCTGATGGTTGACACGGGTTGCTACCAGCATCCTAGGTGTCAACCAGGTATATCTCCTTAAAATATAAGATGTTCCGAGTAGCGCAGCTTTTTGTAACATTGCTGGAGTTATTGCAGGAAGCTGCAGTTTCTTGATGTATTGCGTGAAGTTTTTGGACATAATTCCCAGTGCCCCTATGACAGTGGGTACCACCGTTACACCTTTCATCCATAATCGCGCAGTTTCGATGGCCAGGTCGCGATATTTCGTAATTTTTTTCCAGTTCTTTTTCTTCGACTCTGGCATCTCCTGGTACGGCGATATCAATCAGCTGTACGCTTCGGTTCTCTACAACTGTGATATCCGGCGTCTTGTGTTCCAAATGGCGACCTGTCTGTATTCGAAAGCCCCACAAAATCTTCACCCTCTCATTCTCAACCACTTTTTCCACCCATCATCATCATCATCCTCATCATCATTAAATGTAGCTCCGTTTCGGAGTCCTCAAAAATCTCTTGAGGACAGGTGGTCCTCAGCTTACTTAATGACCACCCGTGAGGCCCCCTTCCCCAAATTTCCATTGCTAAGCGAGACAGGGAATTTCACCCCCATTTCATGACCTTCCTTGCCACCCTTGTGAAGTGAATCGCTCGTCAGAAAGTCGCAAAAGGGGATCGCGCGACCCCGGGACACCGCGACCGTCGTAACTACGAGTCAGTTGCCCAACGTCTGAATTTTGAACACATGGGGACACGGCAAGGGTCATGAGAAAAACGGTCACTTTTTTCAGTGCCGTTGTACTCTAAATGGCCACTAAACGAATTGTCGTAAGTCGAGGACTGACCAGGTCTGGAAGCCTTATTGAAATAACCCCCGCTTTTGGGCCAAGAATATTGGGGTACAAAAGGCTAAAATGCATCCTTCGAGTAAGAGAGTGGTCAGGTTTAAGCTGACGGCTGCTAGCTTTTGTTGCTGAAATTTTCAGTTTTCCTCTTGGGAACAGTGTCGGTCTGGATTATTGTCTTCCGACGGGAATTTATTGTGTTGAGTTATTGTGCAAGGATAAAAAAGATATTACTTGAGGGGGGCTTCTGTAGAAACCGAAGAAGCGTAAAGATATGCGTGGCTTTTGCCGGATAAAATTTCAAGTCATTTGCCTTCTTTCCCTAAGGCCGACAATATTTGAACTTCCTTTTCACCTCGTAGGAAAATTCTGTATTTGCACCTACACAAGCACACACACACATATGTGCGCAGGGACACAGAAACAGAGNCTCCTCCTCCTCTTCTTCTTCTTCTTCTTCTTCTTCTTCTCCCTTCTCCTTCCTCCTCCTCCTCCTCCTCCTCCTCCTCCTTCTACTCCTCTTCCTCCTCCTCCTCCTATTTCTCCTCCTCCTCCTCCTCCTCCTCCTCTCCAAAAACCCTTCTCCCTTCTAGCACTGATAATGTTACCTAACTGGGTAATAAAATGTCCCCAAGAAAACAGAGAGCACCAAGGACCCCACAGTCCTTCTCCTCCTCCTCCTCTGTCGTTAAATGAATGGTGATAAGCCGAGGACTAGTTGTGCGTCCTCCTTCCGCCGAACTCAAAGAGCCTCACCCCAATTATTGAGCGCCCCCCCCCGAAGTCGATCTCGAAAACACAGGAAAATAACCCGAGTTAATAAAACGGAGCCCATTGAAACCCAAAGTCAATTTCCGCTCCTCTCCTTCACTTGCCTGGCTTAACCACGGCTCGGGGGGGGGCTTCCCAGGCAAAGAGCAAGCAATTGATTTATTTTCTTTTCTTTCTTTTCCCATTAAACAAGCCTCTTCCCATTGGCCTCCTTGTGAAACGCTTGGGCAATGAGCTTCTGGGCCAGCAAAGGGGGGGGGGTTCCGCCTCTGCCTGGTTTCTAAGTCTTTAGAGCGGGAGGGGGGGAAGGGTCCCACCTGGGCAACTTTGAGAGCTGTGGACTTCAACTCCCAGAATTCCCCAACCAGCCAGTCCGTCCCTCCCTCCCTCCCTCCCATCTCCCCTTCCTCCCTCTCTCCCTCCCTCCCTTCCTCCCTCCCTCTCTCCCTCTCTCCCTTTGTCCTTCCTTCCTTCTTTCCTCCCTCCTTCTTGCCTGCCTACCTCTATCTCTCTTTATTCTTCCTTCCTCCCTCCCTCCTTCTCTCTTTCTCCCCTTTTGTCCTTCCTTCTTTCCTCCCTCTTTCTTCTCTCTCTCTTTCTCCCCCTTTGTCCTTTCTTCCTCCCTCCCTCCCTCCCTCTTTTCTCTCTCTTTCTCTCCCTTTGTCCTTCCTTCTTTCCTCCCTCCCTCCCTCCTTCTTGCCTGCCTGCCTCCATCTCTCTTTATCTTTCTTTCCTTCCCTCCCTCCCTCCTCTTCTTCCTCCTTCTCTTTCTCTCTCTCTCCCTCCCTCCCTCCCTCTCTCTCTCTCTCCCTCCCTCCCTCTCTCTCTCTCTCTCTCTCTCTCTCTCTCTCTCTCTCTCTCTCCCCCCATGTCCTTTCCTCCCTTCCTCCCTCCTGGCTGGGGAATTCTGGGAATTGAAGTCCACAAGTCTTAAGAGTTGCCAAAGTTGGAAGCTCCCCTCCCCCCATTTATACTGAGCCTCCTCCTTTCTCACCCAAGAGGTGAAGAATTTTTTTAAAAATTGGCTGCTTGGGTCTTATGGCAGGACGTGAGTTTCCCCTTTCCGGCCCTGCTAGCAATTTGCACGGTGTTGGACCTTCGTGGGCACGGCGGGTGTATTGGGTCAGTTTGATGCCCGTGGAATAAACAGACCCTCTGAAGTTCTGAAAGAAGGTTTGTCGCTGGGAAGGAAGCTCTCCTGTTTGAATGTCTACTCCTCCTGGAACTCCAAAGGGTGCGTGTGTGTCTGGGTGTGCGCAGGTGTGTTTGTGTGGGTCCCTGTTGATTTTGTTTTCCCCTGAATTTCATCCCCTTCGGGGCATCCAGCTTCTCGTGCCCGTGACGAGGTTTCTCTGTTAGTTGTTGAGGCTTGGCTAATCCATAAAACATTTTCTTCCTTCCGATTGAAGAGGAAATAACAGAGGGGGAAACCAAATTCTGCTTCAGAGCCTCCACACATCTGCCCGAGGAACAGCTGGATCCCAGTGGGACCCTCTGCCTGAGGGAAATTCCTAGTCTTTGTCAGGTTTCCTTTGAGAGCATCCCGTTTTAGGGAGAACCTTCCTTCCTTCCTTCCTTCCTTCCTTCCTTCCTTCCTTCCTTCCTTCTTTCTTTCCTTCCTTCCTTCCTTCCTTCCTTCCTTCTTTCCTTCCC
>NW_015390300.1:8650-24017 GCF_001527695.2 Protobothrops mucrosquamatus | reverse complement strand
CCTTCCTTCCTTCCTTCCTTCCTTCCTTCCTTCCCTCCCACCCACCCACCCACCCACCTATCTTTCCTTATATTCCTTCCTTCCTTCTTCCCTTTTGTCCTTCCTCTCTCCCTCCCTTTTTATCCTTCCCTCCCTCCCTTCATCCTACCTACTTACCTTCCCTTATATTCCTTCCTCCCTTCTTTTATCCTCATCCCCCCTTTTATCCTTCCTTCCTTCTTTCTCCCCTTTCCCCCCTCCCTCTCTCCCTTCATCCTACCTTCCCTTATATTCCTCCCTCCCTTCCTCCTATGTATCTGCCTACCTAAGCTTATATTTCTTCCTCCCTCCCTCTCTCCCTTCCTTCCTTCTCTCCCTCTCCCTCCCTCCCTCTCTCCCTTCTTTTATACTTCCCTCTCTCCCTTCCTTCCTTCTCTCCCTCCCTCCCTCCCTCCCTCCCTCCCTCCCTGCCTGCCTCCTCTTAGACCTTCATGGGGGTTGCTGGGAGGTGCCCTCTTTTGATGGCCGCCTGTCGCCAGGCCGGCCTCTCTGTGTCGAGAGACGAGGGCTGACTGTCAAGAGAGAGAGGGTCCCCTTCCCATCTTCCTCCCCCCCCCACCCCCCAGCCCCATTCCCAATTAGCATTCCTTGGCGGTTCCCAGGACGCCTCCTGCCTCTCGGAGGCTCTCCTGCCCAAGGAGCCCCACAAGTGCAGGGGGGGGGGGTGTTGCGAAGCATCCCTCTTGCACCCGGCCGTTTTCTGTGGAGGCTGCATGTGAAATTCCTTTTGTTCTTCCTCCCCAATGTGTCAGGGCACGATAAGCATTTGTATTGATAAGAGCTGCTCAACACACAGGCCACCCACCCCCCCACGGCAGCCTTGATTTGCTGCCCGACGAACGACTGACGCTGGGAAAAGGCATCCTCCAGTGGCAAAAAAGGTCTTTGATCAAGGAGGCCAGGATTTTGGTTTGGTCCTTTTTTTTTGAAAAAAATAAAATTAAACTTCAACTTTGAGCTCAAGAGAGATGTTCCTCCTCCTCCCCCTCCTCTTTCTTCTCCTCCTCCTCTTCCTCCCCTTCCTTCTCCTCCTCCCTTCCTCCTCTTCCTCCTCTTCCTTCTCCTCCCTTCCTCCTCCTCTTCCTCCTCTTTCTCCTCCTCCTCTTCCTCCTCTTTCTCCTCCTCCTCTTCCTCCTCCTCCTCTTCCTCCTCCTCCTCCCCCTCCTCCTCTTCCTTCTCCTCTTCCTCCTCCTCCTCCCTTCCTCTTCCTCCTCCTCTTCCCTTCCTCTTCCTCCTCCTCTTCCTCCTCCTCCTCCCTTCCTCCTCCTTCTCCTCCTCTTCCTCCTCCCTTCCTCCTCCTCCTCCTCCTCCTCTTCTTCCTCCTCCTCCTTCTCCTCCTCCTCCTCTTCCTTCTCCTCCTCCTCTTCTCCTCCCCTCCTCCTCCTTTTCCTCTTCCTCCTCCTCCTCCTCTTCCTCCTCCTCCTTCTTCTCCTCCTCTTCCTCCTCCTCCCTTCCTCCTCCTAATCTTCCCATCCTCTTCTTCCTCCTCTTCCCTTCCTCCTCCTCCTTTTCCTCCCTTCCCCCTCTTCCTCCTCCTCTTCCTCCCCTCCTCTTCCTTTTCCTCCTCCTCCTCCTCCTCCTTGTTCTCCCCCTCCTCTTCCTTTTCCTCCTCCTCCTTCTCCCCTCCTCGTCTTCCTCCTCCTAATCTTCCCATCCTCTTCTTCCTCCTCCTCCTCTACCTTCTCCTCCTCCTCCTCCTCCTCATTATTCTGTACACTGCAATGTCCAAAGCAGAAATGAATAGCTTCATATTTTGGGCCGTGGTTCTGGAGATATTAAGACCATTGTTTTTCAACGGAGAGCCCCAAGCGCTTAGAATTCTGCCCACAGCTGCACCGTATTACTTTCTGAGGCCTGTTTGACTTGAATGTTAAAATCCGGGAACCAGAAGTGGCAGGAAGATTTTACACAAGGCAGGCACTGTATTATTTTTCTCTGTTTTGCCCATCTGGAAAGTCTGCGCTTCCAGCCTTGTCAGTCCTCCTGCACTTTTGCGGGCTATGTTAATTTATTTCCACACCTTCCAATTTTCCAAAATAGGGACCAGAAAATCCTGGAAGCCTTTTCTGTTATTGCCAGCTTCAAAAACACTGGCGTTGCTCTCTAATTTGATGAAATGAAATACACAAGGCGTGCCAGCCTAATAACTCGCAGCACAGCCAGCCTCTCCGCTCTGCGGTTGGTGGGGCAGGTTATTGCTTCTCTTCCTGTAAATTGACATCAAAATCTATTTAAACAAGTCTGTGGCAGGAGGGACTGAGCCCAGAGTAGTTCCTCTCTGTGGTCCTCCTTCTGCTCGCAGAAGTTTTAACGTGTCTCTAATTCTTTTCACTCTGGTTCTGTCAAGGGGGTTCAGGCAAGTGGGGCTTCTTGCAAAGTTAGAGAGAGAGAGAGAGAAGGGGAGAGAGAGAGAGAGAGAGAGAGAGAGAGAGAGAGAGAGAGAGAGAGAGAGAGAGAGAGAGAGAGAGAGAGAGAGAGAGAGAGAGAGAGAGAGTGTTAAACTATGAGTTCTTGGGATGGATGGATGGATGGATAAAGAGATGGAGGGATAAATGGATGGAGGAATGAATGAGGTGAGATGATGGATGCATGGATGGAGAGATGGAAATATTATTGGGTGGATAGATGCATGGATGGATGGATGGATGGATGGATGGATGGATGGATAGATGGATTATTGGGTGGATAGATGCATGGATGAATGAGATAGATAGATAGATAGATAGATAGATAGATAGATAGATAGATAGATAGATAGATAGATAGATAGATAGATAGATAGATAGATTAGATAGATAGATAGATAGATAGATAGGGATGGATGCATGGATGCATGGATGGAAAGATGGAAATATTATTGGGTGGATAGATGCATGGATGGATGGATAGACAGACAGACAGACGAAAAACTAGATAGGACTGGATGGATGGATGGAGAAATGGAGATATGGATTGTTGGGTGGATAGATGCATGGATGAGGTAGGTAGGTACGTAGGTAGGTGGATGGATGGATGGATAGATGGAGAGATGGATTATTGGGTGGATAGATGCATGGATGAATGAGATAGATGATAGATAGATAGATAGATAGATAGATAGATAGATAGATAGATAGATAGATAGATAGATAGATAGATAGATAGATAGATATGGATGGATGGATGGATGGATGGATGGATGGATAATTAGATAGGAATGGATGGATGGATAGATGGAGAGATGGAAATATGGATTGTTGGGTGGATAGATGCATGGATGAGGTAGGTAGGTAGACAGACAGACAGATAACTAGATACAAATGGATGGATGGATGGATGGATGGATGGATGGATAAATGAATAACGGGACAGAAAGAGAGAGAGACAATGGAGAGAGATGCTAGACAGACAGAGGGGGAAAGGTGATATAGTTGGATAGGCAGATGATTTGGGAGAGAGAGACCAATAGACGATATATGGCGTCTATGGCAAATGACACATCAGTTGGAAACGTGATAAGGTGGAAGGTCTTCCTTTCGCTGGAAATGTCTCAGGCGGGCTTGGACAATCCTGGCTGGTCTCTCGAACACCCACAGGGGGTCCTCAAACTTGACCACTTTAAGACTTGTGGACTTCAACTCCCAGAATTCCCCAGCCAGCCATGCTGGCTGGGGAATTCTGGGAGTTGAAGTCCACAAGTCTTAAAGTGGCCAAGTTTGAGGACCCCCTGTGCTAGTGGAGGCAAAAGAGGGCCTAACCTTGCACTCCTCTTGCAGGAGAGGGCATGACGGCAAAAGTCCTCAAAGGAGGAATGCAGACTCCCATCATCCACTGCGCTCAGCTTGTCTCCTGATGCCAAGATGGCCGGTGGGCCATTACTAGGGACCCTCCAATCCTATCTTTGATCCCAGCTGGCCTCTCTGTTAGTGCTACTTTAAAAATAAAAAATGCATTTACAGCTGTTGGTTTTTTTTTTTGTTTTTTTTGCTTATTTTATTTGGACCGGTTGTTTTTCTCTCGTTTTTAACGGGCTGTAGCCTGACACAAGATCTAAAAGTATTTTAAATAAATAAAATCCTCTTTCAGGGCTAGCCGAGCCGGCCCAAAGCAATTAGATTGGCAGCAGGGGGTGGGGGTGGGAAAGCCTTTTTTAATATATATATATTTATATATTCCGGAGGACCTTTTAATTCTCTCGTATTTCTGCTGCTGTCCTTAAGGTGTTTTATTTCCATGACATGTTTACGTTTTCCTTTCATCCCTTTTTTTTTCGCTTTGCGCCTCTTCTTAAAGAATAGTTGTCTTTAATTGATTGTCTTTGTGCCTTTGTGTGTGTGTGTGTGTGTGTGTATGTGCGTGTTGTGTTTTTCAAATAACGATTGCATAGATTTTATTTCTGCTTTTTAGCCACGTGGTGCTTAGTCAGTCTTGACGATAGGGGAATAAAATATTGAATAGTGGAATGTGGCTCAGGAACAGGGCTAGGCAGCCTTGGCTCTTTTATGACTCGTGGACTTCAACTCCCAGAATTCCTGAGCCAGCATGGGGGAAACTTTGACCCCTTTATGACTTGTGGGCTTCAACTCCCAGAATTCCTGAGGCAGTATGGGGAACTGTGGCCCCTTCATGACTNACTTCAACTCCCAGAATTCCTGAGCCAGCATGGGGGAACTGTGGCCCCTTCATGACTTGTGGACTTCAACTCCCAAAATTCCTGAGCCAGCATGGGGGAACTATGGCCCCTTCATGACTTGTGGACTTCAACTCCCAGAATTCCTGAGCCAGCATGGGGAAACTGTGGCCCCTTCATGACTTGTGGACTTCAACTCCCAGAATTCCTGAGCCAGCATGGGGAAACTTTGGCCCCCTTTATGACTGGTGGACTTCAACTCCCAGAATTCCTGAGCCAGCATGGCTCAGCATGGAAACCTCCCCCTTTCCCCTCAGCATGGCTGGCTCAGGAATTCTGGGAGTTGAAGTCCACCAGTCATAAAAGAGCCAAGGTTGCCTACCTCTGGCCTAGGCCTAGGCCGCTTTATGACTGGTGGACTTCAACTCCCAGAATTCCTGAGCCAGCATGGGGAAACTATGGCCCCCTCATGACTGGTGGACTTCAACTCCCAGAATTCCTGAGCCAGCATGACTCAGCTTGGAAACCTCTCCTTTTCCCCTCAGCATGGCTGGCTCAGGAATTCTGGGAGTTGAAGTCCACCAGTCATAAAAGAGCCAAGGTTGCCTATCCCTGCTCTAGAACAACACAAAGTCAACCTTCGGCTAGTTGCGTAATGGAAAATAATGGAGACACACTTGCAGATTGCAAGTAGTCCCCGAGTTACGACAGTTCACTTAGTGACCGTTCGAACTTACAGCGACACTGGGAAAAGGGACTTATGGCCGTTTTTCACACTTACAACCATTGCAGCATCCCCCGGGGTCACGTGATTCAGAGATTTGGCAGTTGACTCATATTTATGATGGTCGCAGCATCCCCCGGGGGGGGGTCACGCGATCCCCTTTTGCGACCTTCCGACAAGGCAAGTTAGTGGGGGAGCTTGTTTCACTTAACAACCGGTGTGACTAACTGACTAACATCTGAAGTGATTCGCTTAACGACTGTGGGAAGAAAGGTCGTAAAATGGAGCGAAATTTATTTAACAACTCTCCCGCTTAGCGGTAGAAGTTTTAGACTCTGTTATCGTCGTAAGTGGGGGAACCACCTGTGTTGGCCAAAATGGGGGGGGGCAGCTTTGCATCGCAGAGATTTTCCACCGGAGATTCATTAATATCTGAAGGTATTAGTTAATGGATCATTAATATCTGAAGGTTGTGAAGCTGTGAATTTTTCTAGAAGAGTTTTCTAGAAGTTTTCTAGAAGAGATTGGCCAGCCATTTGTCTGAAATGGTATAGGGTTTCCTGCCTGAGCAGGGGATTGGACTAGAGCAGTGGTTCTCAACCTGTGGGTCGGGACCCCATTTGGGGTCGTCCGACCATTTTATGGGGGTCGCCAAGCAAGGCTGTCCGCCATTTTTTTTGTCCGCCATTTTTTTTGTCCACCATTTTTTTCCCCTTTTCCGGCGGGTGCCTTACCTCCCTTGGGCTGGGCCAGCTGGTGGTCAGCCTGCTCCGTCTCTGCCGCTTGCCAGCTACGCCTCGGCCGGCGCAGGGGGCGGAACCACGCATGTGTGGCGCTCCCGGGCAGGGAAAGTCCTCGACTTACGACCGGTTGGGTAATCCTCGACTTACGACCGGTTTAGTCCTCGACTTACGACCGGTTTAGTCCTCGACTTACAACCGGTTGGGGTCGCGGCATTAAAAAGGTTGAGAACCACTGGACTAGATGATCTCCAAGGTCCCTTCAAACTTTAGAATGGAATGGAACGGAACAGAACGGAACGGAATGGAACAGAACAGAACAGAGGAATGAAAAACAGAACAGAATAGAATAGAGAAATGAAGAATAGAATAGAATAGAATAGAATAGAATTAACAATAGGAAAGAATTAGAACAGAACAAATAGGAATAGAATAGACTAGACTAGAATAGAATAGAATAGCATACTTTACTTTATGCCAGATTTTGAGAATGTTGTGTTTTAAGAGTATATTCATTTATTTCCGTATATGCCTAGAGCGCTGCCTTGGTGTGACGCTTTTGAGAAAATACGCTGGTTTATGTATTATTATAGGTCTGTTTGGGACTTGAACGTTGATTATTAAAATCTCTAAAGAACAATTCCCAGACAGGCATCAGGCAGAGCTATAATTGCAATTGCAAAACTTAATTTTGTTTTTCTTTTTTTTACAGATTGCATTTTCACAGCACAGTAACTTTATGGATCTGGTGCAGTTCTTTGTCACCTTTTTCAGGTACAGTAGCACTACACCCAATTATTATATGCTCATTGCATCAGGGGCGGGCTATTCATTTTCCCAAGGGTCCAGCTGAAAAATTGCGAACGGCTCTGAAGTTGGCGTAGGCATGCCCGGATCCACCTAGTTAAATTAGAAAAAAAAAAATACATAGCAGTCGCCTTCAAAATACAGGTGGTCCTCAGCTTACCACCACAATTCAGCCCCAAAGTATCCGTTGCTAAGCGAGGCAGTTTTTGCCCCATCTTACGACATTTCTTCCGCAATTGTTAAATGAATCGCTGCAGTTCTTAAGCTAGGAACACGGTTGTTAAGTTAAACTGGCTTCCCCCATCAACTTTGCTTGTTAGAAGGTCGCAAAAGGGGATCCCGTGTCCCCCCCCCCCGGGGCACGCTGTGACCGTCACAAATATGAGTCGGTTGCCAAGCATCTGAATTTGGATCACTTGCTGCTGCAAATGACCCTAAGTGTGAAAAACGGTCGTAAAACATATAAGACTAAAACATATAAGGAACGGCAGCTGGAATTGGGTTTAATGAAGAGAAGGACGAGGGGGGACATGACAGCAGTATTCCAGTATCTCAGGGGCTGCCCCAAAGAAGAGGGAGTCAAGCTATTCTCCAAAGTGCCTGAAGGCAGGAGTAGAAGCAATGGATGGAAACTAACCAAGGAGAGAAGCAACCTAGAACGAAGGAGAAACTTCCTGACAGAACAATTAGCCAGTGGAACAACCTGCCTCCAGAAGCGGGGAATGCTCCAACACTGGAAGTTTTTAAGAAGAGACTGGATTGTAAAAACAATCCACGCAGGCTGGACGTGGACAATCAAAGGGCCGGATGCGGCCTGGGGACCGTAAAATGCCCAGATCTATATTATACGATGCTACACAATATTATCGGATGCGACATAGTCTCTCTGAAATCTGTAATCTTCCTTGTTTTAAAGAACATAAAAAAATAGAAGAAAAAAACTGGATTTTTAAGGGAATATGGGGTCTCTCTTCCTTTGCATCAACCTCACAAAAAGTTGTCGGACTCAGGCTTGGCATCTGGAATGTGTGTGTCAACCTGCTGGGGGAGAATGGAGTGGTTCCTTGCAAAAATAATAATAATAATAATGGTGGGTTGCACCACCACTGTAAGGTCATCCATCAGGGATCATAGAATATCAGAGTTGGAAGGGACCTTGGAGGTCATCTAGTCCAACCCCCTGCTCGAACATAGGGAGACCCTATGCAATTTGAGACAAGTGGCTGTCCAGTCTCTTCTTGAAAACCTCCAGCGTCGGGGCACCCACAGCGTCTGGTGGCAAGCCGTTCCACTGGTTAATTGTCCTCCCTGTCAGAAAATTGAATCTTGAGCTACTAGACCGGTTCAAAATCCGGATGCTTTTGACAGGGGAGCCCAAACTCTGCAGCTCTGCTATTTTTATTTATTTATTTATTTATTTTTTGCTATCTAAAATAAAATCTCCACCAGCTTTGCAGCTCTTGACGGAGAACCGCTGCCTCCATGTGGCAGGTTGCAAAAAAAATAAAATAAAATAAAAAATAGGTGCAGGACCATGCAAATTACGGCAAGGTGGGTGCCAGAGAAATCACCTGCTATAAGCATGGCAGAAGCAGCTTTCCAAGATAACAGCCAAAATGAAAATCAAGGAGTTTCTAATGGCAAATGGAAAAGAAAAACACGTGGAAGTCTTGTACGGAATTTAAATGTAATGTTCTATTTATTTGAGGCGTTCCATCAGGCCCAGCTGTGGGAAAATAGGATCCGGGTTAGTGAGTAATCATCTTTTGTAATCATTCACACCAGAGGGGTCTTCAAACTTGGCCCTTTTATGGCTCGTGGACTTCAGCTCCCAGAATTCCTCAGCCAGGCATGCTGGCTGAGGAATTCTGGGAGTTGAAGTCCACAAGTCATAAAAGGGCCAAGTTTGAAGACCCCTGGTATAGACTTTAAGAGGAGTGGACTTCAACTCCCAGAATTCCTCAGCTAGGCACGCTGGCTGAGGAATTCTGGGAGTTGAAGTCCACAAGTCATAAAAGGGCCAAGTTTGAAGACCCCTGATATAGACTTTAAGAGGAGTGGACTTCAACTCCCAGAATTCCTCATCCAGCGTGCCTGGCTGAGGAATTCTGGGAGCTGAAGTCCGCCAGTCATAAAAGGGCCAAGTTTGAAGACCCCTGGTATAGACTTTAAGAGGAGTGGACTTCAACTCCCAGAATTCCTCATCCAGCGTGCCTGGCTGAGGAATTCTGGGAGTTGAAGTCCACACGTCATAAAAGGGCCCAGTTTGAAGACCCCTGACCCAGACCTTGCCCTTGTGCTTGCAAACCTCTCCTTGAGTATGGCATTAGATGTACATCTACAAGGCTGCCAATTTGGTCTGGAGGCTAAGGCACATGTCTAGAAAGTGGGAGACGGTGAGTTCTAATTCCGCCACCAGGAGATAGTTCTATTCCCGCTTTAGGCATGAAAGCCAGCTGGGTATGTTTGGGCCAGTCACCAGGAGATTGTGAATTCTAGTCCCACTTTAGGCATAAAAGCCGACTGGGTGACTTTGGGCCAATCCCTCTCTCTCTCAACCCAACCCACCTCACAGGGTCGTTGTGGGGAAAATAGGAGGACCAAAGCGTGTGGGATACGTTCACTGCCTTATTGGGTTTGGTTTGGTCAGTTTTGCTGTGTTTTCCTAACGTCCAAGCAGATCACCAAATTTATTTTTCTTCCCTTCCTTCTTTTTTCAGCTGCTTCTTGTCTCTGCTCCTGGTGGCTGCCGTGGTTTGGAAGATTAAGCAAAGCTGCTGGGCCTCAAGGAGGAGAGAGGTGGGTCAAACTGACGCAGTTACCACTTCCGGCAATGATCTGCGCGGTTTATCCCCGTTTCCGGCTCCCTTTTATTTCCTGAAGAGAAGCGACCTATTTTGCTTTGGGTAAAAACGAGCGTCCGGTCTTTGTACGCAGCCAGGCAGGAGAAGAAGGGCCGAGCGCTCTCCTTCCTCGCACTCGCGCCCTTCGTGGTCCTTGACTTGCAACCGTTAGTCTAGCCACGGTTCAAAGTTACAGCAAGCATGGTAAAAAAGCGACTTATCCCAAGAATGGTTTCGCCAGCCACACGGCCAAAATTGGCCCCTTGGCAACCGGCCTGTGCTTTAATGATGGTTGCAGCATCCCAAGATTGCCCAATCGCGGTTTGTGACCCTTCCTGGCCAGGTTCTGACAAGCAAAATCAGCGCGGGAAATGGATTTACGTATGGTACTAGGCGCAGGCGTTCACTGAACAAGCGTAGCGGGAAAGGACACGCAACTGGGTGTAACTCAATTGGTTAAATGGTTAAATGTGGTCATAAATTGAGGACTACCTTTGCATATCAAAGAGAGTTTGGTCTAGTGGTCAAGGCACCAGGCTAGAAAGCGGGAGACGGTGAGTTCTAGTCCCGCCTTAGGCATGAAAGCCGGCTGGGTAACTTTGAGCCAATCACCAGGAGATGGTGAGTTCTAGTCCCGCCTTACACATGAAAGTCAGTTGGGTGACTTTGGACCAATCACTAGGAGACGGTGAGTTCTAGTCCCATCTTAAGCATGAAAGCTGGCTAGGTGACTTTGGACCAATCACTAAGAGACGGTGACTTCTAGTCCCGCCTTATACATGAAAGTCAATCGAGTGACTTTGGACCAGTCATTAGGAGACAGTGAGTTCTAGTCCCAGCTTAAGCATGAAAGCTGGGTAGGTGACTTTGGGCCAATGACTGGGAGAGCATGAGTTCTAATCCTGCCATAAAATTGGGTCGGTCCTGTGGGTGACCCATTTTAGGACTATCCCGGTTTACGATTGCAATGGCAAGCTCCATTTACAGTCCTTGAGGACTAGCTGTACGTATAACCTCAAGTTCCTTGAAAAAGATGCAGGTTATTTCCAGGGTAACTCAGTGTAGTACCAGGTGTGTAAGTATTTGGCCTAATTTCTCCGCTTTGTTTTTATGTTTTGTTTTCCTATCTTTTGTTTTTAAACTTAAGCAATATATAAATGGCACAAACAAAGAGATTGAAGACGGCAAAAAGAATAACAGTGTAAAATACAGATGAAAGTGGTCCTTGAGTTACCACCACAGTAGGGCCCAAAATTTATGTTGCTAAGTGAAACAATTGTTAAGTGAGTTTTGTCCCGTTTTACGACTTTTCTTGCCACAGTTGTTACGTTGTTAAGTGAATCCCCCCCATCGACTTTGCTTGTCAGAAGGTTGCAAAAGTGGATCATGTGACCCCGGAACACTGCGACCGTCGTAAGTATGAACCGCTTGCCAAGCGTCTGAATTTTGATCCCGTGACCACGGGGATGCTGCAACGTTCGTAAGTATGGAACAATGGTCCTATAAGTCCCTTTTTCCAATGCTGTTGTAACTTTGAATTGTCACTAAACGAATTGTAATTCACTACAAATAAGCCAAGAGCTCTAGAATCTCATATAGATTATGGTTTTCCAGTATGTGGTTAATTAGTTGTGAGTGACAGAATGTATTACGTCACTTTAAAAAAAATTAGAAATTGCTCTTAGACTCGGAAATATGTGACTAGGAACCGTGGTCAACTCGGTACAAAATTAAGAGGTATAATTAAGGAATCAGTGTGGCCAAGCCAGTCAAAGTGGAATATCCCAGGAAGTTAAAAATATAGACTCCATATATATAGAAAAATCAAAATTTTGAACGGCACAACGCTGTGCGTCAAATTATAGCCCCGGCATGCTTTCCAGTTAGAATTCAATTCCACCTCAGGTTTAATTTTAAGATAGGAAGGTATTCTGGAAATGGAAGCCAATTCCCTCATTTCATACGATACCTTTGGAGCAATTAATAAAATTAGTCCTCGGCTTACAACAGTCCCGTTTAGTGACCGTACAAATCGGCAGTGGAAAAAAGCGACTTATGTCTGTTTTTCGCACGGTCAGGTGATCAAAACACAGCCGCTTGGCCACTGACTCGTATTTATGACGGTTTGCGGCGTCCCCCGGGGTCACACAATCCCCTTTTGTGGCCTTCTGACTAGCAAAGTCAATGGGGGAGGGAGCCGGTTTTGTTTAACGACCGTGTTACTGACTTAAAAACTGCAGTGATTCATTTAACAACGGTGACCAGACAGGTCGTCAAACGGGACCAAAAAAAATCACTTAACCAATGTTTCGATTCGCGGCATCAATTTGGGGCCCAGTGGTGGCTGTGTAACTCGAGGACCACCCGTAGTTTCAGATCAGAGTTGGCAGACGGCAGGGCTGCGCCAGGGGGTTGGGCTAGATGGCCTCCGAGGTCCCGTCCGACTCTGCTGATGTTCTAGGAGAGAAACGATCCTGGGAGGCTTTAATCCAATCCCGTTAAAGCAGGCTTAGAATGCAGGAAGGTCGTAAAATGGAGCCCAGCTCCCTTAACAACGGTCTCGCTTAGCCACGGAAACGTTGGGCTCCGCTGTGGTGGTAAGTCGAGGACTTCCTGAACGTACAAAGCTAATTCAGTGTATTTTCTATGCAGCCTTGTGGGTCCAAACGTCCTTCTCACACACACACACACATATGTGCACAACCCTGCCCTTCTCTAGGGCATTTGACCAAATCTTTGCAAGATGGAGCATCAGTTCCGCTCCCAAGACTTCCGCCGTTTGAATGAAATATCATATTTTATGGAGGGGTTTAATTGCCACGTAAATTGACTCTATATTACCGCCCCAGCTATACCTGCCACTTAGGTCTTAATTACTCTTTTTTTCCTCAAGATACTGATATTGCGCCGTTCCCCGCGATTGCCATGGCTACAGCCGCGTAACCCAACATTTGTTCACTTTCAAACTGTTTCTCTTCCCATTGGATTTTTTGACGTGTTTCATTCTCCAGCCGGCTCTGGTTTTCGGAGGTTTTGGTACGAGTGGGCGCCTTGGATTCAGGAAAGGGGATTTATCGGTCGGAGAGAATATTGGTAGCCCAGGGTCGAACGGGGGGAAGGGGGTCCCTGGTGCTCTCTGAGCTGGGTGGTCTCCTTGCAGGTAACGTCGTCAGTGCTGGAAGGGAGTGGGGTTTGCCAGGAGGAGGAGGAAGAGGAGGAGGACTGTGGAGTCCTTGTTGCTTTCTCAGCTTGATGGTTTTCTTGCAGACATCTCACTACCAAACTAGGCTACATCATCAGTGCTAGAAGGGTTTGCCAGAAGGAGGAGGAGGAGGAGGAAAACTGTGGAGTCCCTGTTGCTTTCTCAGCTTGATGGTTTTCTTGCAGGCACCTCATTACCAAACTAGGCTACATCATCAGTGCTAGAAGGGTTAGCCAGAAGGAGGAGGAGGAGGAGGAGGAGGAGGAGGAGGAGGAGGAAAATTGTGGGGTCCTTGTTGCTTTCTC
Source organism: Protobothrops mucrosquamatus (assembly GCF_001527695.2). Taxonomy (NCBI): domain Eukaryota; kingdom Metazoa; phylum Chordata; class Lepidosauria; order Squamata; family Viperidae; genus Protobothrops; species Protobothrops mucrosquamatus. The sequence goes on along the minus strand of NW_015390300.1, from coordinate 10,748 downwards.
AGCTTGATGGTTTTCTTGCAGACATCTCATTACCAAACTAGGCTACATCATCAGTGCTAGAAGGGTTTGCCAGGAGGAGGAGGAGGAGGAGGAGGAGGAGGAGGAGGAGGGACAACTATGGAGTCTTTGGAACTCTTTCAGCTCCATGGTTTTCTTGCAGACATCTCATTACCAAACTAGGTAACATCATCAGGGCTACAGAGAAACGGTAGCTAAATTCTTGTTGCCCAGGCCCAGAATGGACTTCCGCAAGTGGCATCCACACCTGTTTGAATCCCACCACTAGATATTTGGCCAATGCATTTGAGACTCTTTCACACCACTCTAGTAAAGAGCAGTGAGCCGTTCCTCCATTGGTACCCCATCTCTCTTATCACAAAATGACTTTCAGACACGGCATTTTGTTCCGGGACAACTTGTGTGTGTGTGTCTGGGGGGGGGGAAACAAGGTTTGTTGATAGCTTGGCGTGACACCGAAGGCCGAAAAGAGAGCTCCCTTTTTATTTCAAGATGTCTGGAAAGTGGATAGGTAACGCGAAGGAGGAGGCAGATTTGGGATAATAATAATAATAAAGTTGGAAGGGACTTTGGAGGTCATCTAGTCCAACCCCCTGCTCAGGCAGGAAACCCTATACCCTTTCAGACAGGTGGCTATCCAGTTTCTTCTTAAAAACTTCCAGTGTTGGAGCATTCACCGCTTCTGGAGGCAGGTAGTTCCACTGGTTAATTGTTCTCACTGTCAGGAAGTTTCTCCTTAGTTCCAGGTTGCTTCTCTCCTTGATGAGTTTCCACCTGTTGCTCCTTGTCCTGCCTTCAGGTGCTTTGGAGAAGAGCTTGACTCCCTCTTCTTTGGGGCAGCCCCTCAGATACTGGAAGACTGCTATCATGTCCCCCCTCGTCCTTCTCTTCATTAAACTAGACATCCCCAATTCCAGCAACCGTTCCTTGTATGTTTTAGCCTCCAGTCCCCTAATCATCTTTGTTGCTCTTCTCTGTACTCTTTCTAGAGTCTCAACATCTTTTTTACATCTATTCCGCAATGTGCATTTCTGCTCTCTCTTCAAAAAAAAGGTCCTTTTTAAAAAAAAAAAACAGGACGAAAGAGAAAAAACAAAAAAAGCTCCCCCCCAAAACTAAAAAAACGTGACTGTTTGCTGTCGTAGGTCAGCTGAATTTCGAAAGTGACAGAAATAAATCAGCTCCAGGGAGGGTGAGGATTTGAACCTCAGTGCAAAATAATCTTCAACGTTTGATTGTCTCCAATCACCTGCAATCATCTGCAAGGGTTGGAAACTCTGGCAGAGAGAAGATGCGGTTTGAGCAGAGGGGAAAAATCACAGTAGTTGGTCCTCGACTTAACAGCCAGGTTTAGTGACCCCTCAAAGTCACACCAGCGCTGGGAAAAAACGTGGCTTAGGACCCTGTTTTCATACTACTACTACTACTACTACTACTACTACTACTACTACTACTACTACTACTACTAATAATAATAATAATAATAATAATAATAATAATAATGTTGGAAGGGACCTTGGAGGTCATCTAGTCCAACCCCCTGCTCAGGCAGGAAACCCTATACCCGTGGTGGTGAACCCATGGCACGGGAGCCAGAGGCGGCACTCAGAGCCCTCTCTGTGGGCACGCGTGCCGTCGCCCCAGTCCTGGGCCTTCAGCTGGGTTTTATAAAACCTTTTCGCTTTAGGCCTCCGCCGCCGTGTGCAAAAAAAAAAAGGTTTAATCAATCAGTCAATTTCAACTTCTCGCGGGAAAAAAAAAGATCTCGCAAAGTTGGAATTGATTGATTGAACTTTTTAATCCCACCCAGTCTGCCGTTACCACAGCAGCCACGCCCACCCAATGGGCCACACCCACCCGGCACCCGACGATGCATAAGTGGGTTTTGGGCCACACCCACCCGATGGGCCATGGCTGCCCGGTACCCAACAATACATAAGTGGGTTTTGGGTTGCAGTTTGGGCACTCGGTCTCTCAAAGGTTCGCCATCACTGCCCTATACCACTTCAGACAGGTGGCTGTCCAGTCTCTTCTTAAAAACTTCCATGTTGGAGAAGGGAGGGAGGGAGGGAGGGAGGGA
>NW_015390300.1:6889-8504 GCF_001527695.2 Protobothrops mucrosquamatus | reverse complement strand
GAAAGGAAAGGAAAGGAAAGGAAAGAAGGAGAGAATTGGGAAGGGAGGGAGGGAGAGAAGAAAGATGGAAGGAAGGAAGGAAGGAAGGAAGGAAGGAAGGAAGGAAGGAAGGAAGGAAGGAAGGAAGGAAGGATAACAGAATAACAGAGTTGGGAGGGACCTTGGAGGTCATCTAGTCCAACCCCCTGCTCAGGCAGGAAACCCTATACCATTTCAGACAGGTGGCTGTCCAGTCTCTTCTTAAAAACTTCTAGTGTTGGAGGAGGGAGGGAGGAAGGAAAGGAAAGGAAAGGAAAGGAAAGGAAAGAAGGAGAGAATTGGGAAGGGAGGGAGGGAGAGAAGAAAGATGGAAGGAAGGAAGGAAGGAAGGATAACAGAATAACAGAGTTGGAAGGGACCTTGGAGGTCATCTAGTCCAACCCCCTGCTCAGGCAGGAAACCCTATACCATTTCAGACTTCAGATCCAACTTTTTTTTCTCCCGTCTGGTGATCCGCTGGAAATCATTTAAAATGGCTTTAAACTTTCCTGACGTTTGAAAGATCTTGCAGAGAAAGGATTTTATTTTATTTATTTATTTTTTAAAAGGGGGGGGAGCTCCCTCCTACTCATTTTTCTCAAATGAAAGGGGGGAAAAAAAACAAACCAACCAGGATTTGCATCCTTGAGAGAGGGGGGGGGGCGCTTTGATCCGTGAGTTTCTGCAACTCTTTTTCAGCGGTTCTGGAAAGGGTCTCAGCTCTCCTGGGTCTCGGATGCTGTGTCATTTCAGAAAGAAGTCGTTTTTGTGCGCGTGTGCCACACACACACACACACACACACACATCACACCAGAGAGTGAGAGCCATAGGTGGCTGGCTGGGGTTGGTATACCCTCTCTGAGCCACGCCACGCCACGCAGGTGTCCCAAAACACTTAATTTTATTTTTTTTAGGTCCCAACTGAGCCATTTGCTTCCCCATCTTGTCCCACGCAAAGCATCTTTGAGACGTAACATGCTTTTCAAATCCCTGGATCAAATGAAAAGGGATGAGACCCATCTATTTGGAGGATTATAATAGTTCTGTAAATAATTACGGGGTGTAATTCTTTGGGCTTCCCTTGATGGAGGGGCCGTTATTATATTTTTTTCTGCATTCCCCATTTGCATCGGGCCTTTTTTTAAAATTAAAATTAAAATTAAAAACTAACGGGCAGACCCCAGCCAGCAGCTTGAGATCCTGGTTAAGGCCTAGTTCTGATACAGTCATGGATTGAATGGGATTTAATCCATGACTGATTAGGCTCCGTTTGTTTTGTGGCTTCTTCACGTGACACCCACTTCCCAAAAGCTTTCTTTCTTTCTTTCTTTCTTTCTTTCTTTCTTTCTTTCTTTCTTTCTTTCTTTCTTTCTTTCTTTCTTTCTTTCTTTTTTTCTGTCTGTTTTTCTTTTTTTCTTTCTTTCTTTTTTCCTTCCTGTCTTCCTTCCTTTCCCTCACTTCATTCCCTCTCTATTTTTCTTTCTTTCCTTCCTTCCTTCCTTCCTTCCTTCCTTTCTCTCACTTCCTTCCTTCTCTATCTTTTTCTTCCTTCCTTCCATCCCTCCCATCTTTCTCCTTCCTTTCCTCCCTTTCTCT
>NW_015390300.1:0-6178 GCF_001527695.2 Protobothrops mucrosquamatus | reverse complement strand
TCTCTCTCTCCCCCTCTTTGTCGTAATTTCCAAAGTGAAGCCGCCTGTTGAGAAGCATTTGAATTTTAATTTCTTTTGCCCCCTTTTCTTTTTTTTTAAAAAAAACATGGCCGTAAATGTGGCTTTTTACAAAGTTGGTTACAAACCTAATTAGCTAACGTTAATGCAATCGCTGCCCCAGGGAACCGAAAACTTAATTTTAAGCGATGATGGAAATACTGCCACGGAATTATTTATCTGTTGCCTTAGTGTGGATCTCTGCATGGGGAGCCTGCTGTGTCCTTCCCCCTTTCGCTTGCGTGTTTATTTTAGGCATTTAAGGGTTTCAACCTCTTATTGTTAAAAGAAACGGAAAAATCCCAAAGTTACGGATTGGGGGTTTTTTTTGGTTTTTTTTGGCTTTTTGCCCCAATGGCTAGATTAGGCAGCACGGAGAGCTTTTAAAGAATTGAAACAGGTTGGAAGGGGCTGGGAACAGTGCTTTTTAATACAGCTAATCCTTGACTTACAACAGTTCTTTTAGTGACCGTTCAAAGTTACAACCGCACTGAAAAAAGTAACTTAACTTAATGACCTTGAAACATACGAAGAACGGCTGCAGAAGAAATAGGGGAGACATGATAGCAGTGTTATAGTATCTGAGGGGCTGCCACAAAGAGGAGGGGGTCACGTTATTCTCCAAAGCACCAGAGGGCAGGACGAGAAACAATGGTTGGAAACTGACCAAGGAGAGAAACAACCTGGAATTGAGGTGAAACTTCCTGACAGTGAGGACAATCAACCAGTGGAACAGCTTGCCACTAGAAATCGTGGGTGCTCCATCACTGGAGGTTTTTAAGAAGAGGCTAGACAGTCACTTGTCTCAGATGGTATAGGTTCTCCTGCTTGAGCAGGGGGTTGGACTAGAAGACCTCCAAGGTCCCTTCCAGCTCTATTCTATTCTATACCATTGCAGCATCCCCACGTCACGTGATCAAAATTTGGCAACTGGCCTGTATTTATGACAGTTGCAGTGTCCCTTCTGACAAGCAAAGTCAATGGGGAAGCCAAATTCACTTTAACAACCGTGTTGCTAACTTAACAACGGCAGAGAGTCGTAAAATAAGGCAAAATTCACTTAAACTGGAGACAAAAGCATACAAAGAACGGTTGCAGGAATTGGGTATGTCTAGTTTGTAGAAAAGGACGAGGGGTGACATGATAGCATTCTTCCAGTATTTGAGGGGCTGCCCCAAAGAAGAGAGGGGGTCAGCTTATTCTCCAAAGCTCCTGAAGTCAGGACGAGAAGCAAAGGATGGAAACTAATCAAGGAGAGAAGCAACCTAGAACTAAGGAGAAACTTTCTAACGGTGAGGACAATTAACCAGTGGAACAACCTGCCACCAGAAGTTGTGGGTGCTCCATCACTGGAGATTTTTAAGAAGAGCCATTTGTGTGAAATGGTAGAAGGTCTCCTGCTTGAGTGGGGGGGTTGGACTAGAAGACCTCCAAGGCCCCTCCCAGCTCTAATCTGAATTGACAAAAAATAATAATGGAAAAACGGGGTTCACACTTAACATTAAGCCACGAGGCAGGCACAGATTGCAAACAGTCACAACTAGATTGAATCATACCTTTATTTTGGTGATAGATCAACGTGAAATAACACCAGAGAACCAAATATGTGCAACAACAACAACAACAACATCAATAATAATAATAATGATGTTAATAATGTTAATAATGTTAATAATAATAAAGTTGGAAGGGACCTTGGAGGTCACCTAGTCCAACCCCCTGCTCAGGCAGAAAACCCTATACCATTTCAGACAAATGGCTGTCCAATCTCTTCTTAAAGATTCCAGTGTTGGAGGAGAGAGGGAGGGAGGGAGGGAGAGAGGAAGGAAGGAAGGAAGGAAGGAAGGAAGGAAGGAAGGAAAAAAAACAGAGTTGGAAGGGACCTTGGAGGTCATCTAGTCCGACCCCCTGCTCAGGCAGGAAACCCTACACCATTTCAGACAAATGGCTGTCCAGTCTCTTCTTAAAAACTTCCAGTGTTACACTTACACTTAGCCAAAAACAAATAAACCCCATTATGGCTGAATGCGACACGAGGAGCTGGTCCATATGTCGATCTTTGAATAGCAGGAACTGGTCATAAGCATAAATGTATAATATTTTCCACCACATATCTATATATTGGCAGTTTTGCCTGCTAAACATGTAACAAATATCCATAGATCAAGTTTATTTCTGACAACTGCAAACGTGGCTATTAGTCTGGTTTGGCTGTCTAGAGAACCATGATACAATTATGTGGGTAACACTTTATACAGTTTTTCTGTCAAGGGAGAGGCCGGTCCCACCGAGGCATTGCAATAAATCTTAGCGCATCCAACTTTTTTTTTTTTTTTTGCTATGAAATGTATTGGCAAATTGTAGGTTATGGGTTTTTCGCCTGAGTTGATGTTGCTATCGCTCTTCCTGCAGCGTCTCTCAAGTTTTTCTCATTGTGCATGTCCTAAAATGTCCTTTCTTAGGAGTGGAGTAAAATGATAAAGAAAGCTGCTTGTGGGGCGAGTGGCTTGGACAGAGGTTGAACTGTGGGGCCCCTGATGCTCTCTGAGCTGGGTGGTCTTCTTGCAGACGTTTCATGACCCAACTAGGTAACGTCATCAGTGCTAGAAGTGGGGCTTGCAGAGAAGAAGAAGAAGAAGAAGAAGAAGAAGAAGAAGAAGAAGAAGAAGAAGAAGAAGAAGAAGAAGAAGAAGAAGAAGAAGAAGAAGAAGAAGAAGAAGAAGAAGAAGAAGAAGAAGAAGAAGAAATAGTAGTAGAAGAAGAAATAATAGAAGAAGAAATAGTAGTAGTAGTAGAAGAAGAAGAAGAAGAAGAAGAAGAAATAGTAGAAGAAGAAGAAATAGTAGAAGAAATAGTAGTAGTAGAAGAAGAAGAAGAAGAAGAAATAGTAGTAGAAGAAATAATAGAAGAAGAAATAGTAGTAGTAGTAGTAGAAGAAGAAGAAGAAGAAGAAATAGTAGAAGAAGAAGAAATAGTAGAAGAAGAAGAAATAGTAGAAGAAGAAGTAGTAGTAGTAGTAGTAGTAGTAGAAGAAGAAGAAGAAGAAGAAGAAGAAGAAGAAGAAGAAGAGGAGGAGGAGGAGGAGGAGGAGGAGGAGGAGGAGGGGGGAGGAGGACTGTGGGGTCCTTGGTGCTCTCCGAGCTGGGTGGTTTTCTTGCAGACGTTTCATGACCCAACTAGGTAACATCATCACTGTTAGAAGGGAGTGGGGTTTGCAGGGAGGAGGAGGAGGAGGAGGAATGGGGTTCTTGGTACTCTCTGAGCTTGGTTGTTTCATGACCCAGTGAGGTAACATCAGTGATAGTAGGGAGTAGGGTTTATGAAGAGGAGGAGGAGGAGGAGGAGGAGGAGGACTGTGGGGTCCTTGGTGCTCTCTGAGCTTGGTTGTTTTCTTGCAGACCTTTCATTACCAAACTACTTGGCATCAACAGTGCTGCCGCCGCTGCTGCTGTGCTGTTGATGATGCAATGACCATCGGTGCTGATTTGCACTGATGACGTTCCCTAGCAGGGTCACGAAACGTCTGCGGGGAAAACCACCCAGCTCAGAGAGCACCCAGGCCTCTCCCCTCCTTTCAACCCCCAGCTGCGAATACTCACCTCTGTCAGACTGCATGCAGCTTTTAAAAAAAAAAAATGTGGACAGAATACCCAAGATTGGGATCTGACCCGAGATAAAACAGGGCCTGTTATTTCTCACGGCTGGGAAAACGTACATCTGTTTTGTTTTGTTTTTTTACAAATTTTGTATTAATTTTTTCAAATAAACATAAACAAATAATACAAATATGGTGCATTTCATTAGAAAAACAAACACATCAAAAGCCTACTCAGTAGGTATTCAGAAATAATCGGCGGTCCCCCCCCCCCTGCATCCACACTCCCTCAATCTTCCTACCTACTTCCCTCTCCCTTCCTCCCCCTCTTAACCACGACCTCTCCTCTTTCCTCCTTTCCAACTATCCTACACATCCCATCGCCTTCTTTTCCACCACCTCGGATGCAGTTTAGGGGTGCTAGGGGTACTAGCCGATCATCTCCTCTTCTTAAGGACGAACATTTACGGTACATTATATTTATAAATACACCAAATTTTATATAATTCTACCCCTTCATCCCCTTCCCCACTCCCCCCCCAGGACTTCCCAGAACTGAGTACAGGGATAAATACATAACATCCCAAGTCTAAATTAAGCTATCCATTCATAATACAAACAAAATTAACATACTTTAACTCTAACATACAATAGTAAACTTGAATATAATATATATATATAAATTATGGAAAATGTACATCGGTTGATGGAAATCTAAAATTGCATTTTTGCGTGGTGTGGGTTTTTTTTCTTTCTTTCTNGAAGAAGAAGAAGAAGAAGAAGAAGAAGAAGAAGAAGAAGAAGAAGAAGAAGAAGAAGAAGAGGAGGAGGAGGAGGAGGAGGAGGAGGAGAATGAGGGGTGGTGGTGGTGGTTCTTGGTACTCTCTGAGCTTGGTTGTTTCATGACCCAGCTAGGTAACATCATCAGTGATAGTAGGGAATAGGGTTTGTGGAGGAGGAGTGTGCGGTCCCTGGCGCTGTTTGAGATTGGTGGTTTTCTTGCAGACATTTCATGACCCAACTAGGTAACGTCATCAGTGCTAGAAGGGAGTGGTGGTGCGGAGGAGGAGGAGGAGGAGGAGGAGGAGGAGGAGGAGGAGGAGGAGGAGGGCTGGGAAGTCCTTGGTGGTTTTGTTGCAGACGTTTCATGACCCAACTAGGTAACATTATCAGTGCTAGAAGTGGGGCTTGCAGAGAAGAAGAAGAGGAGAAGGAAGAGGGCTCTTGGTACTCTCTGAGCTTGGTTGTTTCATGACCCAGCTAGGTAACATGAGTGATAGTAGGGAGTAGGGTTTGTGGAGAGGAGGAGGAAAAGGACTGTGGGGTCCCTGATGCTCTCTGAGCTGGGTGGTTTTCCTGCAGACGTTTCATGACCCAACTAGGTAACATCATCACTGCAAGGAGGAGGAGGAAGGGGAGGAGGACTGTGGGGTCCTTGGTTTTCTCCGAGCTTGGTTGTTTTCTTGCAGACGTTTCATGACCCAACTAGGGAACAGCATCAGCCTTAGCAGGCACTTTGCAGAGAGGAAGAAGGGGGGGGGCTGGAGAAAAGCACTATGGGGCCCTTGGTGCTCTCTGAGCTTGGTTGTTTTCTTGCAGACCTTTCATTACCAAACTACTTGGCATCAACAGTGCTGCTGCTGCTGTGCTGTTGATGATGCACTGACCATCAGTGCTGATCTGCACTGATGATGTTCCCTAGTAGGGTCACGAAACGTCTGCGGGAAAACCACCCAGCTCAGAGAGCACCCAGGACCCCTCCTTTCAACCCCCAGCTGTGAATACTCACCTCTGTCAGACTGCATGCAGCTTTAAAAAATATATATGTGGACAGAATACCCAAGGTTGGGATCTGACCCGAGATAAAACAGGCCCTGTTATTTCTCACGGCTGGGAAAAAGTACATCTGTTTTGTTTTGTTTTTTTACAAATTTTGTATTAATTTTTTCAAATAAACATAAACAAATAATAGAAATATGGTGCATTTCATTAGAAAAACAAACACATCAAAAGCCTACTCAGTAGGTATTCAGAAATAATCGGTGGTCCCCCCCCCCCCTGCATCCACACTCCCTCAATCTTCCTACCTACTTCCCTCTCCCTTCCTCCCCCTCTTAACCACGACCTCTCCTCTTTCCTCCTTCCCAACTATCCTACACATCCCATCGCCTTCTTTTCCACCACCTCGGATGCAGTTTAGGGGTACTAGCCGATCATCTCCTCTTCTTAAGGATGAACATTTACATTATATTTATAAATACACCAAATTTTATATAATTCTACCCCTTCATCCCCTTCCCCCCTCCCCCCCCACGGGACTTCCCAGAACAGGGATAAATACATAACATCCCAAGTCTAAATTAAGCTATCCATTCATAATACAAACAAAATTAACATACTTTAACTCTAACATACAATAGTAAACTTGAATATAATATATATATATAAATTATGGAAAATGTACATCGGTTGATGGAAATCTAAAATTGCATTTTTGCGTGGTGTGGGTTTTTTTTCTTTCTTTCT
>NW_015390299.1:78004-81656 GCF_001527695.2 Protobothrops mucrosquamatus | reverse complement strand
CTCTCTCTCTCTCTCTCTCTCTGCTTCTCTCTCCCTCCCTCCCTCTCTCTCTCTGAATCTTTTTTCTCTTTCATTTTCAACATAAATAAGGATCCATTTCTGCACAGTCCAAATTTTTTCTTAATTATCTCTTCCTCCGCTGGTAATTCGTCATCTTTCCAATGTCGAGCAAATACAATTCTCGCTGCAGTTAATACATGTAACATTAAATATACACATTCGTTCTCATAATTTCCTACAATTATACCTAACAAAAATAATTCTGGCTTAAAATCTACATGTTTTTTTATCATTTTCTCTAACCATATACCATATTTTTCGTTCTATAAGACGCACTTTCCCCCCCCCAAAAGATGGGGGAAAATGTCTGTGCGTCTTATGGAGCGAATGCCGCCTCCCACCGCGCCGCTTCGCGTCCCGCGCCTCCGTGTTTCAAGCCTCTGTGGCACAGAACTGCTGGCGTTATGCTTGGGCGGAAGACGTTTTCTTTTACAGATGGGGCGAGTGGGCCTGACATTCGCGCAGGCAGGACCCCGCCCGCCGAGCCACCTCTTCCCCATCGCCCTCCACGCCAGCCGTCTCCGTCTCCAGACCTCCCAACTGACGGGCACAGGTCCGGGGCTCGCCAGCTGACGGGCACAGGAGGTAGGCGCCGCCGCGGCCTCCCAACTGCTCCAGCCGAAGAAGCAAGCGGCTGGGCCGCCGCCGCGGCGCAGTTGGGAGGCCCACCCGACCATGCAAGGGCTTGCATGGTCGCCGGCGGCGGGGAGCGCGTCAGCGGCTCTTGGGGACCATGCAAGCCCTTGCAGTCGCTCCAGCCGAAGAAGCAAGCGGCTGGGACACTGCGGTGGCGTGGTTGGGAGGCCACGGCAGCGCCTACCTCCTGCGCCCGTCAGCTGGCGAGCCCCGGACCTGCGCCCGTCAGCTGGGAGGTCTGGAGACGGAGACGGCTGGCGTGGAGGGCGATGGGGAAGCGGTGGCTCGGCGGGCGGGGTCCTGCCTGCGCGCGAATGTCAGGCCCACCCGCCCCATCTGTAAAAGAAAACGTCTTCCGCCCAAGCATAACCTTTAAGGATTTTAAGGATCTTTTGCATTCATTGTACATGGAAAGTAAAATATCAGCAACTTTGTGATACTTAAAGCAGTATAACATTTCCTGGCACCTTCCCCAACTTTTTATTTGCTGCTTATACTTATTCCTTTTGGAATGACTGTTTTATATTTTTTGCTGTCCTATTCATGTATTCATCCATATGAAAGTATATCCATGTAGAGTTTAAATTGCTTGCATGGACTACAAATAGTGCAAATTAACCAATCTGTGCAAACTAATAATGGAATATGATTTATGCAATTCTGTGTTACTATGAAAAGAAATTTGATTCCAAATAAAATTGCTTAGAATTATAGCCAAAGCCTGTATATTTGAAGTCTATTACTGAATCAATGGAAATACATTGTTTTGCCAAAATNGAGACACGAGTTCTGGTCCTCTCTCTACCTCGGGACCTCAAAGATGCTTTTTCAAGAAGCAAATGGACTTTTCTTGTTTTTCGTTGAAGACGTTTCCCTTCTCATCCAAGAAACTTCTTCAGCTCTGACTGGATGGTAAGGAACAGAAAGATTTATACTCCTTGCAGACAGCTGGTCATTTGCGTCCTTTTAGAGAGTCCTTGAAGCCACTTGGAGGTTTGTCTGTGTCCTCAGGGTCACCTGAGCGGTGCAAATGGGCGTGGAGCCTTCTTGGAACTGCTGACAGGACTGGGTTGTGGAGCTGTGCTTTCTGCAGGATGTTTCCTGCCCTGTGTCCCTTCACCGCTGAACACAAACACCGGCTGTTGGGGATGAGTCTGTGTTGTAATGCATCGCAAACTGAAGCGCAGAGGGTCCCTGTAGTCTGCAATTTTTTTCCGGAAATCCATTCATACTCCCGCACCATTTGAGTGCCTCTGTTGTGATTCCTCGGCAGCCAGTGGACCCGGCAGCTGAGTTGGAGGAATCGGAGGAGGAGGAGGGGCCTGGAGTGACATCAGAGTCAGAGGAAGACTCTGAGGAGTTCCAAGACTTACTGTCGGACGAGGAGCCTGGCCCCTCTACTCGCGCTCAGGCTGAGGCACAGCTGTGCTGGGAGCCTGAGTTGGACAGTGATGAAGAACAGCTGGGAGATATCCAGGATGCATGAAAATGCCAGCTAGAAAAGAGAGTAGGACAGAGGAATGCAATGGGGCGGCTCCAAAGGCAAAGGAGAAGGCATTAGGAAGCCAGGCCTTGGCTGCATAATAAAAGGGAAGGTGTGGGAGGTGCTGGTTGCCGAAGGCAACCGTTCGTGTTGAGGATCGAGTTTCAGTGAACTGTGTTTTGTTTGCCTTGGACATTGACTCAGGTCTGTGAATAATAAAAGGGGATTGGTTTTTTCCTGCGGTTCCAGCTTGCTTGTTGGAAGAGGGGTTTCTCCTTGTGAGCATAACAAGGACTCACGTAGGCTGGGATAGAACAGCCTCCATGTGGCCTCAACGACTCTCTAAAACACTTCTCAACACGACTTCTCAACCTTTTTAATGCCGCAACCCCCAACCGGTCGTAAGTCGAGGACTAACCCGGTCGTAAGTCGAGGACTAACCCGGTCGTAAGTCGAGGCCTACCCAACTGGTCATAAGTCGAGGACTTTCCCTGCCCGGAAGCGCACGCATGCGTGGTTCCGCCCCCTGCGCTGGCCAAGGCGTAGTTGGCAAGCGGCAGAGACGGAGCAGGCCGACCACCAGCTGGCCCAGCCCAAGGGAGGTAAGGCACCCGCCGGAAAAGGGGAAACAAATGGCGGACAAAAAAAATGGCGGACAGCCTTGCTTGGCGACCCCCGTGAAATGGTCGATCGACCCCAAATGGGGTCGCAACCCATAGGTTGAGAACCGCTGCTCTAAAAGAAGGCAAATGACCAGCTGTCTGCAAGGAGTATAAATCCTTCCATTTCCCCCACCATCCAGTCAGAGCTGAAGAAGCTTCTTGGATGAGAAGCGAAATGTCTCCAAAGAAAAACAAGAAAGTCCAGTTGCCTCCTGAAAAATCACCTTTGGGACAACCACGACCCGGATGATGGAGAATCTCCACAGACACTCTACCCTGGGACTCTTTGGGCCAGCTCCTCCCTCTTAGACGCAGAGCCGGGCTGGGGATGGTGGTGGATGTGAGCTTAATTGGGAAGGTCTGGACTAGAAGTGGAGAGATCCGGTATTCGTATTAATGATGCGCTTGGTGGTTAATTGGAGGAACTTGTGTTTTTGTTTTCAATTTTCCTGCCAAAGGTGAATTTGGGTCTGAAGTTTCTGTGGGTTTTTTTTTGTTTGTTTTGTTTGGTGATTGCAGCCAGGGACAGGATTCAGAGTAACGGGGATGGGAACCCAGGTGAGGCGCCCTGCAGAGAGAGCAACAGGAAGGAGGCAGAAGGACATGCCCAACATCTGGATGATCCCAAGAGCCGAGAGCAGAAAGAAACAGCTGAGAAAAGAAAAGATCCAGCAGGTAATCTCATTCCCTTCTCTGGCTGTTTGTTAATTGGATTTTGTTTTAATCAGTTCCAAGGTTTCCGTTTTGTGTTCTCTCTCTCTCTCTCTCTCTCTCTCTCTCTCTCTCTCTCTCTCTCTCTCTCTCTCTCTCT
>NW_015390299.1:64572-76601 GCF_001527695.2 Protobothrops mucrosquamatus | reverse complement strand
CTCATGCAAATTAATATCATGGCATTCGCCCTTCATTTTAATTAAATAGATTCATTAATAAATGAAGCTTATTTTCAGTCATTTCATTATTAGCTATTTATTATATGAAGCAAAGCTGGCCTTGAGAGAGAAATAGAGGGAGAGAAAGAGGGACAGAGAAATAGTATAGTACCGGTATGTGCGTCTTATGGTCAGGTGCATCTTATAGAGCGAAAAATACGGTATGTATTCTTGACCAAAAGCTTTTGGCTTTTAGGGCATGTCCACCAAAGATGATCATATGTGCCTGGTTTTTGTCTACATTTCCAACAATTGCTAGACATATTGTTGAACAATTTTGCTAACCTCACAGGTGGTAAGTGCCATCTGTAAAACATTTTATATAGGTTTTCTTTGTACGCCATCACCTTTGTTATTTTAGAATTTCTTTCCCAAAGGTTTTGCCAATTTTCTAATTCTATGTTATGCCCAAAGTTTTTTGCCCATGTTATCATTGTTTCTTGAACTTGTTCCTCTTCCATCTTTAAACTTAACATATACTTGTGGGCTGTTCCTAAGGGTTGGAAAACCTGAGCTACTACTCATGAGGATTGCAGCATCCTGGGATCTTGTGGCTGCCATTTGTACGTTCCCAGTTGGCTTCCACTGCTTCTTGTTCTGCCCTCAGCTGCTCTGGAGAATAAATGGACCCCCTTCTTTCCTATGACAGCCCTTCAAGTATTGGAGGACTGCTATCATGTCTCCCTTAAACCTTCTCTCCATTAGGCTAAACATCCCTTGTTCCCTTAGCCCAGGGGTGGGGAACCTTGGCCCTTTTATGACTTGTGGACTTCAACTCCCAGAATTCCTGAGCCACCATGGGGAACGATGTCCCTTTTATGACATGGGGACTTCATCTCCCAGAATTCCTGAGCCAGGATGAGGAACAATGGCCCTTTTATGACTTGTGGACTTCAACTTCCAGAATTCCTGAGCCAGCATGGGGAAAGATGGCCCTTTTATGACTTGTGGACTTCATCTCCCAGAATTCCTGAGCCACCATGGGGAACGATGTCCCTTTTATGACATGGGGACTTCATCTCCCAGAATTCCCGAGCCAGCATGGGGAACAATGGCCCTTTTATGACTTGTGGACTTCAACTCCCAGAATTCCTGAGCCAGCATGGGGAACGATGTCCCTTTTATGACATGGGGACTTCATCTCCCAGAATTCCCGAGCCAGCATGAGGAACAATGGCCCTTTTATGACTTGTGGACTTCAATTCCCAGAATCCTTGAGCCAGCATTTGGAACGATGGCCTTTTTATGACTTGTGGACTTCAACTCCCAGAATCCTTGAGCCAGCATTTGGAGCGATGGCCTTTTTATGACTTGTGGACTTCAATTGGCTCAGGAATTCTGGGAGCTGAACTCCACAAGTCATAAAAAGGCTATCATTCCCCACCCCTGCTCTAGGGTATAGACTAGAGCTATATTATCACTTCCTGTGATCTCGATGATATCCTTGTTAACACACAAACACACACACACACACACACACACACACACCAGAAGGCACTGGATAGACCTGTCCAATAAAATAATCTGCAAAATCACACTTGCACGGCTGGGGTGGTCTTTGATCCGTTCGATGTCATCAACGAATGAACAGTGATGGGAAGGATCCGGGAATCGTCTTTTCGCG
The DNA here is from genome assembly GCF_001527695.2 of Protobothrops mucrosquamatus. NCBI lineage: Eukaryota > Metazoa > Chordata > Lepidosauria > Squamata > Viperidae > Protobothrops > Protobothrops mucrosquamatus. The sequence goes on along the minus strand of NW_015390299.1, from coordinate 74,917 downwards.
TAAGAAGCTTATTTTAGGAAGGTGGGGAAATAACGCAGCAACCAATTCAAGAGCTCAAAAGAAGTTTATTGAGAAAGGGAAGCCTTTTCGGCAGTGTGTTCCTTCAAAGAGCCAAGCAACTGGATGCTTCTTTGTGTCGGGTGTGTCGTTGAGAAAAGACAACTCTCTTAACGTTCGGTTTTTGTAGCACGTTTGGGAGGAGACAGTCAAAGAAGCAGCAAAGTCCCGGTTTCTTGTGGATGGAATTGAATGCAGGGTTAGCAGGCTGGGATAATGGAAGAGAGCTAAAGATATGGAAAGAAGGATAATCCTAAATCAGGACCATGGATAAAGCTTAAGAATTAACCCCAGTGTTTCTCAACCTTCGGCACTTTAAGATGTGTGGACTTCAACTCCCAGAATTCTCCAGCCAGCCATGCTGGCTGGGGAATTCTGGGAGTTGAAGTCCACACATCTTAAGGTGCCGGAGGTTGAGAAACAGTGGGTTAGATTATGTAGCTCAGAGCTGATGTTAATGTTGAGAGGTCTCGTATATCTAATGGTAGATAAAGCTGACTGGATAAAAGTTGTGGAAGTTGGCCAGGTCTTAAAATCTTTTAAGATAACACTATAGGGATCTGGAACTCCCCTTTTCTGAAGGGACCTCAGCCCTCAGGAGCCAGGCCAGTATGCTCAAGGGTGAGACATACTGGAAATTTCATTTGAACATCTGGAGGCTGAAACGGGCTTGAGTTCAACTCATTAGCTACCAGCCATGTCAAAATGCCTCAGAAAACCTGGAAGAAAACCTGGAGAGAAGGAATTCTGTTTCTTCCCTCGGAGGGGTTGATCCTCTTAGCCACAGCCATCTTCCTCTTGGGAGATTCAGCTGTGACCTTCAGCGTACACGTTTCGGCCTGCGCAAATGTAAAACGAAAGGCCGATTCCCAGAATCTCAGAGAAGACGACGATGAAGGAGACAACGAAAACGGTGTTCGCGACCCTCTTGAACCGCTTTTGCAGAAGCGTGCCGCATCCCTGTTTTGTCACGGGCCAATCATCCACCACCGGTTTATGGGAAACGGCGCTCAACCTGCAGACGCCCAGGGCCGGCTGGAAACCGGCTGGGTGGTTACTGCAAGAACACGGGTAGATTCCCACTTGATCCTGGAAAAATGTGTTGTTTTTCCAATTTTCTGGCCCGGTCCAGCCACAACAAGACAGTTGGACCTGAACATAATCCCAGGCTATCGCTTTGTGCTGGTTGGCCCTGTCCATTGGGTTATAGTTCTCGATGAAGCCGAGGATGTTCTTGGTGAGCTTGTCTTCAATCTTCTTCTGTTGGAAGTTCATGAATAAGCTGGGGAAAAAGTGGAAGGCGACAATGAGGATCAGGAGGGGGATGTAGATGATCAAAACGAATCGCACACCAAAGAAGAGTCCCAAGGTGCCCCATAAGCCGAGAAACATGGTGAAAGCGCCAACGGCGATGAAAACGTACAGCAGGCTTTGGAAAGAGTCGAACGCAGACTGCAGGAGGGAAATGTAGGCGCTCTTGGTGATCAAAACGCAGAGGCCTAAACTGAACATTGTAGCGCCCACAAGAAACAAAAGGACATTGAAGAAGCAGAACAAGCACTTGAAGCAAGGGCAACAGCAATTTGCCATCGTTGCCTTTTCACGGAACCCCTTGGTTCTGTTCAGAACTCAGAAGCTTCAGCATCAATGGAAAGAAACACGGCGACCAAATAGAATAGCTTGGATATGTTTCCAGGTGGGTCTAAACCATAGAAAAGCCATCCTAGACAATGATAGCATTGTGTCTTGAGGGCACTCTAGCTAAGTCCGGTCTTTATGATCCATCCTTTAGACTTGAGCAGAAAACCCGGATGGCTGTTAGCTTCAGGAATGGTTCTAGCAACGAAGACTAGCATCTAGAGCAGGGGTGGGGAACGATGGCCCTTTTATCAGTTGGGGACATCAACTGCCATGCTGGCTCAGGAATTCTGGGAGTTGAAGTCCACAAGTCATAAAAAAGGCCATCGTTCCCCACCCCTGCTCTAGGCTATAGACTAGAGCTATATTATCACTTCCGTTCGATGTCATCAACGAATGGACAGTGATGGGAAGGATTCGGCAATCGTCTTTTCGCGTAACAAGTTTATTTTAGGAAGGTGGAGAAATAACGCAGCAACCGGTTCAAGAGCTCGAAGGAAGTTTATTGAGAAAGGGAAGCCTTTTCGGCAGTGTGTTCCTTCAAAGAACCAAGCAACTGGATGCTCCTTTGTGTCGGGTGTGTCGTTGAGAAAAGACAACTCTCTTAATGTTCGACTTTTGTAGCATGTTTGGGAGCAGACAGTCAAAGAGGCAGCAAAATCCCGGTTTCTTGTGGATGGAATTGAATGCAGAGTTAGCAGGCTGGGATAATGGAAGAGAGCTAGAGACATGGAAAGAAGGATCATCCTAAATCAGGACCATGGATAAAGCTTAAGAATTAACCCCAGTGTTTCTCAACCTTCGGTACTTTAAGATGTGTGGACTGGCTGGGGAATTCTGGGAGTTGACGTCCACACATCTTAAAGTGCTGGAGGTTGAGAAACAGTGGGTTAGATTATGTAGCTCAGAGCCGATGTTAATGTTGAGAGGTCTCGTATATCTAAGGGTAGATAAAGCTGACTGGATAAAAGTTGTGGGAGTTGGCCAGTTCTTAAATCTTTTAAGATACACTATAGGGATCTGGAACTCCCCTTTTCTGAAGGGACCTCAGCCCTCAGGCCAGTATGCTCAAGGGTGAGACATACTGGAAATTTCATTTGAACATCTGGAGGCTCGAACGTGGGGCTTGAGTTCAACTCATTAGCTACCAGCCATGCCAAAATCCCTCAGAAAACTTGGAAGGAAACCTGGAGAGAAGGAATTCTGTTTCTTCCTTCGGAGGGGTTGATCCTCTTAGCCACAGCCGTCTTCCTCTTGGGAGATTCAGCTGTGACCTTCAGCATACACGTTTCGGCCTGCGCAAATGTAAAATGAAAGGCCGATTCCCAGAATCTCAGAGAAGACGACAACGAAGGAGACGACGAAAACAGTATTCGCGACCCTCTTGAACCGCTTTTGCACAAGCGTGCCGCATCCCTGTTTTGTCACGGGCCAATCATCCACCACCGATTTATGGGAAACGGCGGTCAACCTGCAGACGCCCAGGGCCGGCTGGAAACCAGCTGGGTGGCTACTGCAAGAACACGGGTAGATTCCCACTTGATCCTGGAAAAATGTGTTGTTTTTCCAATTTTCTGGCCCGGTCCAGCCACAACAAGACAGTTGGACCTGCGCATAATCCCAGGCTATCTCTTTGTGCTGGTTGGCCCCATCCATTGGGTTATAGTTCTGGATGAGGCCGAGGATGTTCTTGGTGAGCTTGTCTTCAATCTTCTTCTGTTGGAAGTTCATGAATAAGCCGGGGAAAAAGTGGAAGGCGACAGTGAAGATCAGGAGGGGGATGTAGATGCTCAAAACGAATTGCATGTCATAGAAGAGTCCCAGGCTGCCCCATAAGCCGAGAAACATGGTGAAAGCGCCGACAATGATGGAAATGTACACCAGGCTTTGGAAGGAGTCGAACATAATCTGCAGGAGGAAAATGTAGGGACTCTTGGTGTTCAAAAGCCAGAGGCCTAAACTGAGCATTGTAGCGCCCACAAGAAACAAAAGGATGTTGAAGCAGCAGAACAAGCACTTGAGGCACGGCCAGCAATTCGCCATCGTTGCCTTCTCACGGAACCCCTTGGTTCTCTTCAGAACTCAGAAGCTTCAGCATCAATGGAAAGAAACATGGCGACCAAATAGAATAGCTTGGCTGTGTTTCCAGGTGGATCTAAACCATAGAAAAGCCATCCTAGACAATGATAGCATTGTGTCTTGAGGGCACTCTAGCTAAGTCTGGTCTTTATGATCCATTCTTTAGACTTGAGCAGAAAACCCGGATGGCTGTTAGCTTCAGGAACGGCTCTAGCAACGAAGACTAGCATCTAGAGCAGGGGTGGGGAACGATGGCCCTTTTATCAGTTGTGGACGTCAACTCCCATGCCGGCTCAGGAATTCTGGGAGTTGAAGTCCACAAGTCATAAAAGGGGCATCGTTCCCCACCTCTGATCTAGAGCTTCCTAACGGTGTCCTAGGTTTTTTGATTTCTTAACTTCAGTCAGAATATTTTCCCAGGTATTTGAACACCTTTTGAGTTCGTAATTCAGCTTTAAGCCTCTCTATTAAGGTTTTATGGACGCCTTTGGTAGGTAGCATTTGGTTTGATAACTCCTAAGGCAATGGTGGCGAACCTATGGCACGGGTGCCAGAGGCGGCACTCAGAGCCCTCTCTGTGGGCACGCACGCCGTCATCCCAGTCCTAGGCCTTCAGCTGGGTTTTATAAAACTTTTCGCTTTAGGCCTCCGCCGCCGTGTCCAAAAAACCCCCAAAAAGTTCAATCAGTCAATTTCAAATCTTGCAAAGTTGGAATTGATTGATTGAACTTTTTAGTCCCACCCAGTCTGCCTTTACCACCGCAGCCACGCCCAACCAATGGGCCACGCCCAGCCAATTGGCCCACCTAGCCAATGGGCCATACCCACCCGGCACCCGACGATGCATAAGTCGGGTTTTGGGTTGCGGTTTGGGCACTCGGTCTCTAAAAGGTTCGCCATCACTGTCCTAAGGCATTGCTGTTCAGCAGTGGAGAAAAGTTGTTAAAAACACACACTGTAAAATGAATTCTGGACTTTTATGCTATATGTAATCGCAATTCTAGGTCATTACAAATGCAAATGTGTCATTATTCTCTCCCCCACCCCCGGGGATTAGACTTGTCCTGATCCCTTTTGGCCTTTTATAGGACATAAAAAAATAGCTTTGTCATCCTGCCTGGGCCCCTGACAGTATGGACGAGGCTGTTTCATTGTGAATGTAGTATATCAGTATGTCATTGAATATGTGTATGTTAGTGTTTCTCAACCTTGCCCGCTTTAAGATGGCTGAACTTCAATTCTTGGCTGGCTGGGGAATTCTGGGGGTTGAAACCCACCTATCTTAAAGTGACCAAGGTTGAGAAACAAGGTATGTATGTTATGAATATTCTTGGCTGCTATTTTATATACATATACATATACATATACATACACATACACATATACATATACATATATATATATACACACACACACATACGTACATACATACATACATATAAAGGGTCTTTTTTATTCTCTTCTTTTTTGTTTTTTTTATTTATTTATCCTATTTAGGAATTTTTCAATTGTTAGCCATCGAGAGTCACGTGCGCAAAATGGACGGCTGTATAAATTGATGAAATAAAAAAAAATAGATCAAGATGATAATTAGATTATTTGCCCCCAAAGGTCATCCATTCTAGAAGTCCTTCCCATCTCTCAGATTGGGTACTCAAATGACACAAGTTTACCTTAGACCAAGGGGTAGGCCACCTTGGCTCTTTTGTGACTCGTGGACTTCAACTCCCAGAATTCCTGAGCCAGCCTGGCTCAGCTTGGAAACCTCTCCCTGTCCCCTCAGCATGGCTGGCTCAGGAATCCTGGGAGTTGAAGTCCACGAGTCATAAAAAGAGCCAAGGTTGACTACCCCTGCCTTAGACCAAGGGGTAGGCAACCTTGGCTCTTTTATGACTCGTGGACTTCAACTCCCAGAATTCCTGAGCCAGCATGGCTCAGCTTGGAAACCTCTCCCTTTCCCCTCAGCATGGCTGGCTCAGGAATCCTGGGAGTTGAAGTCCACGAGTCATAAAAGAGCCAAGGTTGCCTACCCCTTGGTCTAAGGCAGGGGTAGTCAACCTTGGCTCTTTTATGACTCGTGGACTTCAACTCCCAGAATTCCTGAGCCAGCATAGCTCAGCTTGGAAACCTCTCCCTGTCCCCTCAGCACGGCTGGCTCAGGAATCCTGGGAGTTGAAGTCCACGAGTCATAAAAAGAGCCCAGGTGGCCTACCCCTGCCTTAGACAAAAATGGCGCCAGTTATTGCATCTTCATTAACCAAAGTTGGTAACCCAAGAAAAAAAAAATCTGGTGATCTTGTACAGCCACACAGTTTCTGAAAGGAGTGCCTCCTTGACAGGCCCTTGAGGCATGCTCCATCTCTAACCTGCCTTTGAGTGTAGCTGATAAACACAGAAAAATGGAAAACCGGCAAGCAGATGGGCTCTTTGTAGTTCCTCACCCGCCCACAAGCGCTCCCAAGCTTTTTTTTTTCTATTTTCTGCACCTTCCATTTTTTTTCTTTTTTTAGCTTGTATTTTATAATAATAATAATAATAATAATAATAATAATAATAATAATAATAATAATAATAATAATAATAATAATAATAATAATAATAATAAAGTTGGAAGGCACCTTGGAGGTCATCTAGTCCAACCCCCTGCTCAGGCAGGAAACCCTATACCATTTCAGACAAATGGCTGTCCAGTCTCTTCTTAAAAAGTTTCAGTGTTGGCACATTAATCGCTTCTGGAGGCAGGTTGTTCCACGATCGTACCTGAGCCCAAAGTTTTTGTTGCCAAGCAAGACAGTTAAGTGAGTTTTGCCCCATTTTAGAACCTGTTGTTTATTTTTGCCACAATTGTTAAGTTGATAAATTAGTAACACAGTTACTAAAGGAATCCGGCTTCCCCATTGACTTGGCTTAGTCAAAAGGTCGCAAAAGGTGATCACATGACCCCGGGACAGTCCAATTGTCATCAATACGAACCAGTTGCCAAGCATCCAAAATTTTGATCATGTGACCATAGAGATACTGCAGTGCATAAAAACAGGTCATAAGTCTTTTTTTTTTTTTTTAGTACTGTAGTACAGGGCTTTTCAACCTTTTCACCCATTGTACCACTTTTAGGATATGGCAGTATCCGAGTACCACCAGTCGCCTAGCAAGGTGTCCAAAACCTGATGACAAAAAAAAAAAAAAAGGAAAAAAGTGATAAAGTACAGGTAGTCCTCGACTTACAACAATTTGCTTAGTGACTGTTCGAAGTTACAATGGCACTGAAAAAAGTGCCCCACAAGACACCTGCCTGCCTGCCCAGCCGCGCTCTTCCTCCTTTCTGAGGTTTTCATTGTTGTGAGCATTTCTGTTGAGGATTGGCAGCGGGGGTGGAGTGGGGGGGTGTTTGGTTTTTATTCCCCCCGTCTGCTGGGTGGTTGCAGCAGGTTTTGGTCACTTCACATGATCCTGGGACACTGTGACCATCATAAATATGAATCAGTTGCCAAGCATCTGAATGTAAATCACAAGACCATGGAGACACTGCAACATTCCAGCTGATCGGTGCTTCTTCTGGGCTCAGCAGAAGCGCCAGGATCAGCGCCGAGCTCCAGCTGGAGCCTAGAGCTGATCCTGGCGCTTCCACTGAACCCTGACAGCCCCGAAGCGCTGATCATGGCGCTTCCGCTGAGCCCTGATAGCCCTGCAGCTCCAGCCGTCTCTCGCTCAGGCTTGTGCGGTGCTGCCACCGGTTCAGCTCATTCGCTCCCCCGCTACCACTTTTCTAGGATGGTCGCGTACCACCTGCCAGGTGCCAATGTACCACAGGTGGTATCCGTACCACTGGTTGAAAAGCCCTGCTGTGGTAACTTTGGTCACTAAGCAAATGACCGTAAGTCAAGGATTACCTGTACAACAAAAATAAATGGCCTTCCAATGAACAAAACCAGGAAAACTTCAGATATTCCACACCGCGATCCTCAAAGACTCTCCTTTGAAGCTGACCTATCCTTTGATCTGATGGACATCCCGAACACCAAACAGGAAGAGAAAGAAAGTTGTACAGCCGATACTTTATTTTTTAAAAAAAAAATTGGAGAAACGGAGCAAGGGACACGATTCCAGGCCGAAGAGACTTTCCAGTAAGAATTGAGGAAGTCAGCCTTAAGAGCAGCGTCTGAATAACTTGAGAATAATTTGGACGAACCGGCCTAAGTTACGAATAATTGCGAAAGAAGCCCACCCGTCTAATCTCCCAGCTTGATCCAAATTGCATAAAAGGAAGAAGGTGGGCACCCAGCGAAAGGGGTGTCTGTAAGGCTTACAGAGCATCCTCGATCTTATTATGGTGGTGAATAAAAGCTGAAAGCAATGCCATTCAGAACTTCTGCATCCCTTTGTGCTCTTGGCTTACACAGGTGGAAGGAGCAAGATAAGTAGAGGAAGAGATGTTGGGCTAATGCCCCAGCGGGGACTGCCAAGCACCGTCTGGAATAAGGAATCCAGTTGCCTCTTTCCTCGTGGATGCCATCCAGATTCCAGGTGGGGGGGGTGCCGCCTTCATTATTGGCATGTTTTGCCTTTGCAAAGGCAGAGAGAGAGACCTATTCCCAGTAGCTCCGTGATGGCCAGCCCCGCGCAGATCCCGACAAAGACGTTGAAATTTTCCTGCAACCAGGTCTGCATAACCGTCCCGCACCCCTGCTTCTTCACGGGCCAGTCGGCCACAGTGGTTGTGTTCGAATCGGTCTCCGGAGCGCAGAAGCCCGTCCCTCTCAAGGCGTCCTCGGTCCGGTTGCTGCAAGAACACGGATAGAAATGCATTCTGCTGTTCCAGAGGATTTTGTTGAGTTGCCAGTCTTCGGGTCCGGTCCAGCCGCAGCACGAGAACTGGGATTGAACTAAGTCCCAAGCGGACTCGAGGACCTGGTTCGTTTCATCGGAAGGGTCGTACGTCTGGAAGAGATCGATCACCACCTCGGACATTCTGGCTTTCAGCGAGCTCTGTTGGAAGTAGATCATCAGACCAGCGGTGATCTGGGCCGAGAGGATGAGCAACAGGCAGGTGAGATAGATGCCAAGGGCACACTGGATGCCAAAAAGAGCGCCTACGCACCCCAGGAAGCCAAGCACCATGGTGATGGCACCGACTACGATGAAGACGTAGAGCCCAGCTTGGAACGACGGTGCCGAGTTCTGCAGGATGGGAAAGAAGGACTTTGGGTCAACCAAAATCCAGATTCCAATCCCGACCATCAGCGCCCCCAAGATAAAGAAAAGGTGATTGAAGAAGAAAAACAAGTACAGGGTGACTTTCCGACAGCAATACCACACCTTCATCTTCTCCTTTTTAACAGAATCTTGGGCTTTTGTTCAGAACTCGGAACATTCAACTGCAAAAAAAAAAAAAAGTCCACAAACACAATGGAAGAACCGTATGTCACCAGCTATGGAGCTTCTACCCTGGGTTTACTGACTTAATTCATTTTATTTCCTTCTCACTTTTTTTTTTTAACGTTTGTGCCGGAATCAGTGTTGACCTCTGATGAGGGCCTGGCCACGTCCCTGCACTAAAACGAGAGAGGCACCACAAAGACAGTAGTTGGTTCAGTTAGACCAGGGGTAGGCAACCTTGGCTCTTTTATGACTCGTGGACTTCAACTCCCAGAATTCCTGAGCCAGCCATGCTGAGGGGAAAGGGAGAGATTTCCAAACTGAGCCATGCTGGCTCAGGAATTCTGGGAGTTGAAGTCCACGAGTCATAAAAGAGCCAAGGTTGCCTACCCCTGCCCTATACCATTTCAGAGAAGTGACTGTCTACGACAGGGGTCTTCAGACTTGGCTCTTTTAAGACTCGTGGACTTCAACTCCCAGAATTCCTGAGCCAGCATGGCTCAGCTTGGAAACCTCTCCCTTTCCCCTCAGCATGGCTGACTCAGGAATTCTGGGAGTTGAAGTCCATACGAGTCATAAACGAGCCAAGGTTGCCTACCACTGAGTTAGACAAAGGCTGTGTTCTTGAACAAATGTTATTTTGTTACGTGTTATCACTAAGCCCCTTTCAATCAATCAGTCAGTCAGTCTGTCAATCAGAATAGAGTTGGAAGGGCTCTTAAAGGTCTTCTAGTCCAACCCCTTGCTCAGGCAGGAGACGCTATACCATTTCGGACAAATGGCTGTCCAGTCTCTTCTTAAAACCTTCCAGTGTTGGAGCATTCACCGCTTCTGGAGGCAGGTTGTTCCACTGGTTAATTGTTCTGTCAGGAAGTTTCTCCTTAATTCCAGGTTGCTTCTCTCCTTGATTAGTTTCTATCCATTGTTTCTTGTCCTGCCCTCAGGCACTTTGGAAAATAAGTTTCTTCTGAGCTCTGTTTCTACCTCCTAGTGTTTTAATCGTATTTGTTTAAATCAGTTTATTCTTAGCCTCACTACTTTAAGATCAGTAGACTTCAACTCCCAGAATTCCTGAGCCAGCATGCATGCTGGCTGGGGAATTCTGGGAGTTGAAGTCCACACATCTTAAAGTCGCTGAGTTGAAAAGCACTGGTCTAAGTACTTTTCTAGTTCTGCTGAAATGTATTTTCTTTGG
>NW_015390299.1:34572-59572 GCF_001527695.2 Protobothrops mucrosquamatus | reverse complement strand
CTTACGAAAGGATATGAGGGTCAGGCCCAACTTCACATGGGGGGGAAGGGGGCAAGATGTTCCAGAGAGCAGGATCAGCAGCAGAAAAGGCCTTCCTGAATCCCGCCAGCCAGAATAATTGGGCCGAGGGGACCCGCAGCATGCCTCCTCTGCCGGCTCTAGTGGGACAGGCCAATCCCAGTGGGGTGAGACGGTCCCTCAGTGCCTTCAGCCTTGCAAGATTCATTCTAAGTCAGTGGTTCTCAACCTTTTTAATGCCGCGACTCCAACCGGTCGTAAGTCGAGGACTAAACCGGTCGTAAGTCGAGGACTAAACCGGTCGTAAGTTGAGGACTACCCAACCGGTCGTAGGTCGAGGACTTTCCCTGCCCGGGAGCGCCACGCATGCGTGGTTCCGCCCCCTGCGCCGGCCAAGGCGTAGCTGGCAAGCGGCAGAGACGGAGCAGGCCGACCACCAGCTGGCCCAGCCCAAGGGAGGTAAGGCCCCCGCCGGAAAAGGGGGGGAAAAATGGACAAAAAAAATGGCGGACAGCCTTGCTTGGCGACCCCCATGAAATGGTCGATCGACCCCAAATGGGGTCCCGACCCACAGGTTGAGAACCACTGTTCTAAGTGATCTTAGAATGAAGAGAGAGCTAGCAGATCTGATTGCGCTTCTTGGCTTCTTGTCTAAACCGCCTCGCAGGGCTGACGCTGTGCGTAACATCCAGGTCTTCCAGTTCTTCCCTTCACGCCCACATTGTCACCCACTTAGAAAGTCCTTTAAGCTGTTTAAAACTTCCCACTGAATTAACTTTCTGCGTTCTCAGGTTTTGTTGCTGGGCCGCCCGACCTCTCCATGGAAGAAATCACCAGTGCTGTGGTAAGGGAGAAAAAAATATATATCTTTTTTTTTTTTTTAGTTCCTCCTCTCTACCCGAATCTTCCCAGCTACTTCGGGGAAAAAAAATATCTCTGTGAAAATCGATCATAATATTCTGTGCTTACTCAGAGATGGGGGGAGGGGGGGCTGCTGGGGTTGTGTGTGACTGTGACAAAGCAACTTGAGCTGAAATTGAGACTCACATTGAGATCCAAAGCTGAATCGCACAGAACGCTGAATGCGTTCTGTTGTGTGTCTCCAGCCCCACTTGCCTGGCTTCGGAGGGATTCTGCGAGTTTTCTAATGTGGGTGTCAAACGCTGCTAACATCGGATGTTCTTGCTTTGACAACAGATTGAAATGTAGCCATTTTTGTCTATTGCTTTTAGAGTTAGTTGATGCTGGGAGGGGGGAATGTGGATGAGACTCCAGCTAGTCATAACAATAATAGCTCAGCTGTGGGAACCCAAGGTCATTGGGCCCAGAGTTGATAAGAGTTTTGGCGGGCTGGAGAGCTGGGGAGAAAGCCTGCGCTTCAAGCTAATTGGGGAATGTGATTTATGACTGTTTATTGGAGGAGGGAATTGTGCTTTGATACTTTGTATCCAGGGGAGGGGAATTTAATTTTTGGTTTCGACTATGTAGTGCCGATACTTTGTTTCTCGAATAAAAGATTCTTTAAGGTAAACAATGCCTTGAAGTTCTTTTGAAGAGCTTCATCTGTCGGAACCATGACAGTGGGCTTCGTTTTATAACCAGAGATTTGTATTTTCTGCCCCCTCCCACTCCCCTTCAGATGAGCCTGGACTGCAATACAATTATTTTGACCACAGCCGTATAGCGCCAAATTGACAAAAAGGTAAGTGAAGTTGAGAAAAAAGAAGGGTGGGATGGTCCAATTAGTGTCCTGGATCAGGAAGGGGAATAATTGGTTCATATAGTGGTAGATGGCAGTATTATCTGTACTCCGATACTTTACCTTCAACGATTCATTTAATTGGTTTATGTATTACAGTAATGACCATTGAGAGCTATAACAGCCACACGAAAGAGTGCATTATGGCCCCTAAAGCAGTGGACCCCTAACCTTTCCGGCTTTGTAGACAGGTGGCGGATGGGAGACGAAATGATTCTGTGCGAGGAGTAGGCGTGCGCTCGCCTGCCACTTGTGCGGCCCGATTCCAAATGGGCTGCGGTCCAGGGGTTGGGGACCCCTGCCCTAAAACACTTCTGGTTGTCATAAAATGTGCCATTCCCCTACCCCAGTGGTGGCGAACCTATGGCACGCATGCCAGAGACGGCACTCAGAGCCCTCTCTGTGGGCACGCGCGCTGTTGCCCCAGCCCTGCCTCCCCCCGCAGCCCCCTCCTCACCAGCAGCCCCCCCGGAGAAGAGTCGCCCCCGAGCACGGCCTGCACGGAGCAACGCAGCCAAGAATATGGTAGCTGGGCAGCAGGGACAAGATTCCGCCCTCACACCCCGTCACGCACAGATGATGCTGCGGGGCGCAGGCAGAGGGCGTGGCCGCCATGGTGCTGCAGGGCCGCCTGGGCGATATCTTGCAGCAGGCCGTGGAGGCGGTGGGTGGCCCTGTGGGTGGGTGGGGGTGGGGCAGAGCGGGGTCGGATCGGGGTGGTTTTGGGGCACTCGGTCTCTAAAAGGTTCGCCATCACTGCCCTACCTCATGGTCATGTGATCACATTTCAGTTGCTTGGCAATCAGCTTGCATTTATAACTGGTGGCAGCATCCCCTAATCACCTGATCACAATCGGTGCTCGGCAACCGACCCAGATTTCCGACCGTCACAGTATCCCATTGTCATGCGATCACAATTTACCCTAACTCTTCCCCTGCTGGCTTCCTGTGAGCAAAATCATAGGGGAAGCCAGCAGGAAGTCAGAAGACGGCAATAGCCTTTAGACTTATATACCGCTTCACAGCCCTCTCTAAGCGCTTTACAGAGTCAGCATATTTGCCTCCAACAATCTGGGTCCTCATTTTACCAACGCGGGAAGGATGGAAGGCTGAGTCAACCTTGAGCCAGCGAGACTCGAACTGCTGGCAGCCGGCAGTCAGCAGAGGTGGCCTGCAGTACTGCATTCTAACCACTGCGCCACCTCGGCTCACATACGGGCCCTTCACTTACTGACACTCGCTGATTTGCTTAACAACCGTAATCAGAGACTGACAAGTCATGTAACTCACTTTGCCCTCTAATTCAGGGCTTTTCAACCAGTGGTACGGGTACCACCTGTGGTACATGGGCACCTGGCAGGTGGTACGTGACCATCCTAGAAAAGTGGTAGCGGGGGAGGGGAATGAGCTGAACCGGTGTCAGCACCGCACAAGCCTGAGCGAGAGATGGCTGGAGCTGCAGGGCTGTCAGGGCTCAGCGGAAGCACCAGGATCAGCACCAGGCTCCAGCTGGAGCTCGGCGCTGATCCTGGCGCTTCTGCTGAGCCCAAAAGAAGCACCAATCAGCTGGAATGTTGCAGCATCTCCAGGGTCTTGTGATTTACATTCAGATGCTTGATTCATATTTATGACGGTCACAGTGTCCCAGGGTCATGTCAAGTGACCAAAACCTGCGGCAACCACCCAGCAGACGGGGGGAATAAAAACCAAACCCCCCACCCCCACCCCACCTCCGCTCCAATGCTCAACAAAAATGCTCACAACAATGAAAAACTCGGACAGGAGGAAGAGTGCCGCCGGGTGGGCAGGCAGGTGTCTTGCTCGGCTGTGCCTTGGTGGGCACTTTTTTCAGTGCCATTGTAATTTGGAACAGTCACTAAGCGAACTGTTGTAAGTCGAGGACTACCTGTACTTTATCACTTTTTTTCCTTTTTTTTTTTTTGGTCATCAAGTTTTTGACACCTTGCTAGGCGACTGGTGGTACTCGGATGTTGCCATATCCTAAAAGTGGTACAATGGGTGAAAAGGTTGAAAAGCCCTGCTCTAATTAATCACATTACTTGGCGATAGAAATTCCATTCCCGATTACTGTCGTTTAAGCGAGGACTGCCTGTGGTTTGAAACAGCTTCTCGATTTACTTTCCTTTCCTGATAGCTTGTGTTCTGGGGGCAATCTCGCTGTGTGATTAATAATGAGACAAAATCCAATACATGTGTAAATTGAAAGAAAAATAGTTGCCTTCAAAAAAAAAAGAATGCAATTATCATGGCATATTCCAGGGGTAGGCAACCGTGGCTCTTTTATGACTCGTGGACTTCAACTCCCAGAATTCCTGAGCCAGCCATGCTGAGGGGAAAGGGAGAGGTTTCCAAGCTGAGCCGTGCTGGCTCAGGAATTCTGGGAGTTGAAGTCCACGAGTCATAAAAGAGCCAAGGTTGCCTACCCCTGGCATATACCGTGTTTCCCCGAAAATAGGACCGGGTCTTATATTTTGGGGGGGACTAAAAGACGCATTGGGACTTATTTTGGGGCCGTCTGCCCACTCCATTCTACTGTCTAGTTCAGGGGTAGGCAACCTTGGCTCTTTTATGACTCGTGGAATTCAACTCCCAGAATTCCTGAGCCAGCATGGGGGAACTATGGCCCCTTCATGACTCGTGGACTTCAATTCCCAGAATTCCTGAGCCAGCCATGCTGAGGGGAAAGGGAGAGGTTTCCAAGCTGAGCCATGCTGGCTCAGGAATTCTGGGAGTTGAAGTCCATGAGTCATAAAAGAGCCAAGGTGGCCTACCCCTGGGCCAGACAGTCGCAACCAAAAGGCCGGCGGGATAAAATGGCCTGATTTGATGCACCTACCCCTCTTTTTTATACTCTATTTTTTGCCTGTGGTTTTCTTTTATATCTTTTAGCCTTTCATGGTAATAGCAATCTTAGACTCTGATGCATCTTCTATGCTTTTTAAATTCCACCCCACCTTCTTTATGCTGGTCTGTGACCACAATAAAAAATTGATTTGATTTGGGGAAAAGAGAATGTTTTAGCGATAGAACTCATCTCATTGGTACAAATGACGCTTGCACACAATTCTTTGAGTAAATTGGAAGTTGTATAGAATTCTCTATGTAGCAGATTTTTCTAATCTTATTTTGATTCTTTTTAAAGATCCTGGACTCAGCCAGTTTGGAGAAAACTCTTCCATAAGCTCTTCCATGTGTGTTTTCGTTCAAGGTTGTCAAGAAACTCATCCTTTTCCTTCTGAGGACATCCAGATGGTTGCAGCTCCCTCAAAACCAATGACTCTCCTCATCTTTTTCCAGCACAAGCCCTTACTGGATGTGATGTCTATCTCCCTAAACATTATCACACCGAATGCTTCTCTTTGCTTGCATCCTCTGAATAACATAGATCTAAGTGAAATTCTGTAAAATAAAATGACTATATTGTATTGAGTTGTGCACTTTCCTTGCCATTATTTCCTCTTCCCCCCCCCAAAAAAATCTTTGAACATTGCAGTATTAGACATCTGTGTTCACATGACACAACAATGGTGACAGGTTTAACCCATTTTTATTTTAATAGTGGGGCTTCCTCAGTATATTTTTAGCAGTCCTCTCAGCTCTCCAGGCTTAATGGCACAACCAGATCTTGAGGGAGTTTCAGAAAGTCAAAAAGGATGAAGACAGCCTTATTTGCTTACTTAGGCACAGTACTCTTCAACATCTTCATCAATGACTTAGATGAGGGAATAGAAGGGGAACTCATCAGATTTGCAGATGACACTAAGCTGGCAGGAATAGCCAACACCCCAGAAGACAAGCTCAGGATCCAAAAAGATCTTGACAGACTTGAAAAATGGGCCCCGTCCAACAACGTGAAATTCAACAAACACAAATATTGTTCTTTTTTATTTTAAATTTCATTTTTTTATCATTTAAATCCCAAGAAATTAAAACTGCAAATAACATGTACAGCAGCCGAGATGATTAAAGGAGTTCAAATCTCTTCCTCTCAAACCCTTTGACTCTAAGCAAAGATCACCTGAAGTGTTAATACCACTTTACAATGCCTTGGTAAGGCCACACTTGGAATACTGAATCCAGTTTTGGTCACCACGATGTAAAAAAGATGTTGAGACTCTAGAAAGCGTGCAGAGAAGAGCAACGAAGATGATTAGGGGACTGGAGGCTAAAACATATAAGGAAAGGCTGCTGGAATTGGGTATGTCTAGTTTAACGAAGAGAAGGACGAGGGGGGACATGATAGCAGTCTTCCAGTATCTCAGGGGCTGCCACAAAGAAGAGGGAGTCAAGCTGTTCTCCAAAGCGCCTGAAGGCAGGACAAGAAGCAACGGAGGGAAACTAATCAAGGAGAGAAGCAACCTAGAACTGAGGAGAAACTTCCTGACAGTTAGAACAATTAACCAGTGGAACAACCTGCCTCCAGAAGCGGTGAATGCACCAACACTGGAAGTTTTTAAGAAGAGACTGGACAGCCATTTGTCCGAAATGGTATAGGGTTTCCTGCCTGAGCAGGGGGTTGGATTAGATGACCTCCAAGGTTCCTTCTAACTTTATATTATTATTAATCCACTCAGAGGCCTTGATGACACGTGATTTAAAAATAGATCCATCAATCAAAGACAAAATTATAAGGAAGGGACTCCCAAATTTGGGACACTGCTTAGGGACACTGAAAGTTTCAATGAAAATGAAAGCTGCCTTACAGGAGGAATCCACATTTCTGAAAGCTGAGCAGTGAAGTATACAGTATTTAAACTCTGTTCCAGGGCAATTTACAGGCAGTCCTCAACTTACGACCGCAACTAAGCCCAAAATTCCTGTTCAGTGAGACATTTGTTAAGTGAGTTTCACCCCATTTTATGACCTTTTTTGCCACAGTTGTTAAGTGAGTCAGTCGTAATCTGGTTGTTAAATGAATCTGGCTTCCCCATCAACTTTGCTGGTTAGAAAGTTGCTAAAGGGGTTCACATGACTACCTGTATTACATGTTCAAAAAGAAAAAAAAGTCAGTTACTCCCACGCAGCAAAGACGCTAATGCTACAGTTTGTTTTGCAAAGACAACAAAAATATCCCGATGCTCTTCTCCACAATCGCAGTTTCCAAAGAGAATCCCAAAGGTGCTTTTTTCAAGAGGCAACTGGGCTTTTTTTGTTTTTCTTTGAAGACGTTTCGCTTCTCATCCAAGAAGCTTCTTCAGCTCTGATTGGATGGTGGGGAATGGAAGGATTTATACCCCTTGCAGACAGCCCGTCATTTGCATTCTTTTTAGAGAGTCAAGTTGAGGCCACTTGGAGTTTTGTATGTGTCCTCGGGGGTCACCTGAGTGGTTCCACACCCATTTGCCCTACTCAGGTGACCCTGAGGACACAGATAAGTCTCCAAGTGGCCTCAACAATCCTCTAAAAGGATGCAAATGACCAGCTGTCTGCAAGGAGTATAAATCCTTCCATTCCCCACCACCCAGTCAGAGCTGAAGAAGCTTCTTGGATGAGAAATGAAATGTCTTCAAGGAAAAACAAAGTCCAGTTGCCTCTTGAAAAAGCACCTTTGGGACACCCCTGACCTGGATTTCTGTAGACATTTTCAAAGAGAATCGTCCCCTTCCTTGTCACCATTTTCCTCTCTGAAAAATCCAGTTGAATAGCTTAAGCCAGGGCTAGGCCACCTCGGCTCTTTTATGACTCCTGGACTTCAACTCCCAGAATTCCTGAGCCAGCCATGCTGAGGGGAAAGGGAGAAGTTTCCAAGCTGAGCCATGCTGGCTCAGGAATTTTGGGAGTTGAAGTCCACAAGTCATAAAAGAGACAAGGTTGCCTACCCCTGAGCTAGGCTGAGTGTTCGAATCTGAGTTTAAACCTGAAGTTTAGCAACCATCCGGAAACCATTATTTTATAACCATAGTTTGTTTGCATTTTAGATGTAATAATAATAATAGTAGTAGTAGTAGTAGTAGTAATAATAATAATAATAATAATAATAATAATAATAATAATACAGTTGGGAGGGACCTTGGAGGTCATCTAGTCCAACCCCCTGCTCAGGCAGGAAACCCTATACCATTTCAGACAAATGGCTGTCCAGTCTCTTCTTTAAAACTTCGAGTGTTGGAGCATTCACCGCTTCTGGAGGCAGGTTGTTCCACTGGTTAATTGTTCTGTCAGGAAGTTTCTCCTTAGTTCTAGGTTGCTTCTCTCTTCGGTTAGTTTCCATCTCTTGTTTCTTGTCCTGCCCTCTGGTGCTTTGCAGAATAAATTGACCCCCCTCCTCTTTGTGGCAGCCCCTCAAATACTGTTCCCCCCTCCCCAGTCCTTCTTTTCTCTAGACTAGCCAGACCCAAACGGAAACTAATCAAGGAGAGAAGCAACCTGGAATTAAGGAGAAATTTCCTAACAGGGAAGACAATTCCCCAGTGGAACAGCTTTGCCTTCAGAAGTTGAGGTTTTTAAGAAGATACCGGACAGCCACCTGTCTGGTATAGGGCAGGGGTAGGCAACCTTGGCTCCTTTATGACTCGTGGACTTCAACTCCCAGAATTCCTGAGCCAGCTGGCTCAGGAATTCTGGGAGTTGAAGTCCACGAGTCATAAAAGAGCCAAGGTTGCCTACCCCTGGTATAGGGTCTCTTGCTTGGGAAAGGGGTTGGGCTAGATGACCTCCAGGATCCCCTTCCAGCTCTATTCTGATTGATTGGCCCCGCCTCCCCTCCCGCTGCAGCAGCCGCACTTCTCCAAACTCGGGGATTCCAACCACGTGGTCATTTTCCATTTTCCAAGGCTCGAGAAGGGGCCGGACCGGAAACTACGAATTCCTTTAAAAAAAAAAAATTCCATGTTTTTTCTAGGAATCGCAGCATCGCTCCTTTTAACCCGTAAAGAACCGGGAGGTGAGACCGGTGCCAGGCTGCTCCCTTCCACACGTTCCGGGTCGAGGCTGCTGGCAGCGTTTCCCACCAGTAGCGTTAACATCAGAGCTGCCGATTTACAGGAAAGGTTGCAGTTTCCTATTAAAAGAAAACATTTTCCGGCCGAGCCCCGAATTAAGTTTTATAGGCAATACGGTAGTGAACGTCAGTTATATAGGGAGGTGCTCGGGTAGTCCTCGACTTAAGGCCACAATTGAGCCCAACATTTTCGTTGTTAAGTGAGAAACGCTGGCTGAGGAATTCTGGGAGTTGAAGTCCACGAGTCATAAAAGAGCCAAGGTTGCCTACCCCTGGTATAGGGTCTCTTGCTTGGGAAAGGGGTTGGGCTAGATGACCTCCAGGATCCCCTTCCAGCTCTATTCCGATGGATTGGCCCCGCCTCCCCTCCCGCTGCCAAGTTTGAAGACCCCTGGAAAGTTGTGTGTGTGATTTCTTTATTCCACCCCCCCCTCCCCAAGTTTGCGAATTTGCTCCCCCTTTCTCACTATTCTTCCCCCATCCCCACATGCTCCTTTGGGTCAAGAACTCCCAAAGTCACCCACCCCAGCTTCTTTCCAAAGGCAATTCATACAACTCACAATGAAAAAGGACCGGGGGGAGGAAACGGAAGGGAAGGAACGGACTCTTCTCTGTTTTCCCCCATTTATTTCCTTCCCACCCCCCCCCCACCCCCAAATCCCCTTCCGCTCTAGGCAAGGAGAACTCTCTCAGTTCAAAGACCACCGTGCCAGCCGCATGGAGCCACCGAGATGAAGTGGCTAGAGAGGAGGAATAAGGGGGATGGATAATAAATCAAAAGGGATGGGTGGGTGGGCTGTCTCTTCCTGTCCTGCCCACTAGCAAAGTGTTAAAGCAAAGTCAAGCTTGCTTTGGCTGGAACAGAGAAGGCGGACCCTGTAAGTCTAGGGCGGGCGGAGTGGGGACGTGCGTGGACCTATAATGCAAATTTAGCAATACAGAAAGTTGGATTGATTGATTTTGATGGATTGACGTTCCCTCCCAGTTCTCCGAAGTGCTACACAATGCAGGTGATTGGTGCAGATTCGTTGTTCAGCACCACGTATATGAAAACAGAAGCTCGGAGGGGGGGGGATCCCTCTGAAATGGTGAAAAACAAGTTGCTAGTCCTGATGGAGGGGAATCTCAGTTCGAGAGGCTGCATGCAGCGCTCTGGAGCTGAAGAGCGGGTTTACGGTGTGTCTGGCTTGGATGGGTTTTTTTCTGTCATTTCTGGCCCGTTGCTGAGATATTGTAGTAGATGTTCTATACAGCTCTTTCTGCAGGTTACCCGTCAGTTTGAGGAACTCGGTGCAAAATTTAAGGGCACGCTGAATTCGACTTACAATCAATTGTTTAGTGACCGTTCAAAGTTACGACGCTGAGAAAGAGACTTATGACTATTTTTCACACTTATGACCATTGCAGCATCCCCATGGACGCGTGATCAAAATTCAGATGCTTGGCGACTGGCTCATATGTACAATGGCTGCAGCATCCAGGGGTCACGTGATCCCCTTATGGAACCTTCTGACAAGCAAAGTCAATGGGGAAGTCAGATTCCCTTCACAACCATTAAGTTACTAACTTAACAACTGCAGTGATTCACTTAATATGGTGGCAAGAAAGGTCATAAAATGGAGCAAAAGTCAACTGTTAACAACTGTTTGCTTAGCAAACAGAAATTTTGAGCTCAGAAATTTGTGGTCGTATGTTGAGGACTACCTGTAATTGCTATTTATATTTTTTTTCACTGTGTTCTATAGTTTCTAAATATTCTTAGTGGGACCTTCACCTAGCCCAGGGGTAGGCAACCTTGGCTTTTTTATGACTCGTGGACTTCAACTCCCAGAATTCCTGAGCCAGCCATGCTGAGGGGAAAGGGAGAGTTTCCAAGCTGAGCCATGCTGGCTCAGGAATTCTGGGAGTTGAAGTCCACGAGTCATAAAAGAGCCAAGGTTGCCTATCTCTGACCTAGCCCCATCACCTAGCCCCATGCAAGTTTTTGTTCTAAATGTACTTTTAAATTTCTGTGCATCTATGAATCTCAGGGAATCATCCTGAGTTTATTCCAATGACGATTCTGTCTGGGCTCTGATTCTACTGGTGATCAGTACCTGGATTTCCTATTAGAAGAAGGAGTTAAAATAATTTTGGTCACCACAATGTAAAAAAGATGTTGAGACTCTAGAAAAAGTGCAGAGAAGAGCAACAAAGATGATCAGGGGATTAGAGGCTAAAACATATAAAGAACGGTTGCTGGAATTGGGTACGTCTAGTTTAACGAAGAGAAGGATGAGGGGTGACAGGATAGCAGTGTTCCAGTATCTCAGGGGCTGCCCCAAAGAAGAGGGAGTCAAGCTATTCTCCAAAGCACCTGAAGCCAGGACAAGAAGCAACAGATGGAAACTAACTAAAGAGAGAAGCAACCTAGAACTAAGGAGAAATTTCCTGACAGTTAGAACAATTAATCAGTGGAACAACCTGCCTACAGAAGTTGTGGGTGCTCCAACACTGGAAGTTTTTAAGAAGCGATTGGACAACAATTTGTCTGAAAGGTTTTCCTGCCAAAGCAGGGGGTTGGACTAGAAGACCTCCAAAGTCCCTTCCAACTCTGATTCTATTCTATTCTATTCTATTCTATATTAAAATGAAACTGCAAACACAAATCTCACCTTGTGTTTTTTTTTTTTAAAAACCCATCTCCTCCCTGTGGATTTTGCTTGGAGAAAAAGTAGATATGTTAGAACGGTGTCTCTCAACCTTGGCCACTTCAAGATGTGTGGACTTCAACTCCCGGAATTCCACAGCCAGCCAGGCTGGCTGGGGAATTCTGGGAGCTGAAGTCCACTCAACCTGAAGTGGCCAACGTTGATCAATATTGTGGTAGAAGGCTTATAGTGAGGAAGTACAAAGCAAATCTATACCCTCTTCCTTCCTAGACACAGCCAGAGATGTTGAAAAGACACAGAAGGGGTCTCACAAGAGAAAAGGCAGCAATTTGGGTTCTTTAACTCATTGCTCTATTTCTTTTCCTCCTGACAGAAACATCACTTGATGGGAGAAAAGTTCCTGTTCTGTACAACCCCGCCTTTTTCCGCCAATCAATTGAACTTCTTCAATATATTTTTCCATTGGGCTAATCTCTGCAATCCAGACCCTTCATCCTCTTGGTGAAACGTCACCAGCTCTACGAAAGAAAATGTCCGCCAAGCAGAACAAGATATCTGCTCCAGATTCAGACGCTCAGTCTACAACCGTCATCAAAACGGAGAAACAGGAGCGGTCTGGAATTCAGACTTTCAGCAGGGAGGCGGGCTTCCCTCAAGTCATTCAGGCGGGAACCATCGGGGAGTATGTGAACAAGCCTGCATCCCGGGTAAAGCAGGAACCAGAGAAGGGGCTGTCTGAATGCTGGGAGGCCCAGTGGCAAGCATTCCTGAACGCCATGCAATCCTCACATTACGGATGGGGAAACGTGGAGCCGTCGGAGGCCACACAACAGGACAGTATCCCTGATTTTTTTCCCTCTGTGGAGAAAGAGATTTGCCCAGCAGCCAAAGAGCACAGGACGAAACAGTCATCATTTCAGCTTGCTAGAAAGAATCCAGAGTCCCGTAGCCAGGAGGGCGTTGGAGACGGCAGGAATCTTAAGAAAGAAAGAGAAGACGCTCCGAAGGAGGAAGCAGGAAGTATGGAATTACAACGCCAACATTTCCGCCAGTTCTGCTACCCGGAAGCCGAGGGTCCCCGAGAGGCACTTTGCCGACTGTGGTACCTTTGCCATCAGTGGCTGAAACCGGAGAAGCGCACCAAAGAACAGATCCTGGACCTGTTGATCCTGGAGCACTTCCTGACCGTCCTGCCCCCCGAAATGCAGAGTTGGGTGAAGAGGAGGAACCCCCAGACTTGTTCCCAGGCGGTCGCCCTGGCCGAGGATTTTGTGCTGAAGCAGCAGGAAAACCAGAGGCAGACGCGGACGGTAAGAGCCGAACGTCTGTCGCAGTAAACCGGGGGGGGGGGAGAGGCCGGTAACGAGTAAGAAAGATGTACAGGTAGTCCCCGACTTACAGCCGTTCGTTTAGTGACCGTTTGAAGTTACAGGGCACTGTTAAGAGTGACTTATGACCATTGTTCACACTTAACGACCGTTGCAGCATCCCCGTGGTCACGTGATCAAAATTTGGATGTTTGGCCACTGGTTCGTATTTACGACGGTTGCACTGTCCCCTTTTGCGACCTTCGGAGAAGCAAAGTCAAATTACGGAAGCTGGATTCACTTAACAACTGCGTTACTAATTTAGCAACAGCAGTGGATTTGCTTAACAACTGCGGCAAGAAGGGTCGTAAAATGGGATGAAACGCGTGCAACAACTGTCTTGCTTAGCAGGGGACATTTTGGGGCCGGGTGTGGCTTGTAAGGCGAAATGTGTTTGGCGGCCATTTCTGTAAACCAGGCCTTTCTTGAAATGGTGGTGAATCTCCCTCCCTAGCAACTGCAAATTCCGACATTATGAGAGGAGGAGAAAGTCTCCCCTCTCGTGTTGGTCTGTACAGGGGTGTCCACGAGAGAGGTTGAAATCCGCAAGATGGCCGTCGCAGTGGTGCAGTGGAAGCCCCGCCCCAAAGAGGTGGGGCTTCCATCAAATACCATGACTGCCCTCTTCCCTACGTGGACCCCCTGTACAGGCAGAAATCCTGCCCTTCATTGACTCAGGCAAGCCTCTTCTTTTTCAGGTCCTGTTCCAAGTGGTGACGGTGAATTTCCCAGTTGGGGAGGAGGAATCTTCCAGAAAACCTCACAGGAGCCCAGTCAGGGAGGCTGAAGCAGAAAGAAAAAGAGACATTCCTGATCCTCTGGGTAAAATCTGCACATTTGCCGTCCTTGCCTTCCCTTTTGCTAGTGACTTAATGCACAGGCACACAGAGTCTTTTCTTCAAGGCGAAAAAAAGGGAGTCCCTGCAGATTTTATTCGGCTAGTCTAGCTGGCGATAAGGGGCAGTGCTTATCTTCATTTTGAGGCCGTTGAGCCAGCGCTGTCCGAAGACATTTCCATGGCCATGTGGCCAGCATGATGTCATGGAGAGCTGTTACCTTCCCACTGAAGTGGTACCTATTTGTCTACTCGCATTTGTATGCTTTCAAAATGGTAGGTGGGCAGGCGCTGGGGTGAGGACAGGGGCTCACCCCATTGCGTAGCGCTCAGCTCTTGAACCTGGGCTGTTGGTTTTCTAGCCGACAAGCCCAGCGTCTTAACCGCTGAGCCTGTTCGCCTCCTTTTCTTCAAGGAGCTCAAGGCAATAATTTATTTTACCCGAGAAGATTCGGGAAAAGATGATCAAAAAACAGATCTGCGAACAACTAGAAGCAAACAAAGTTATAACTAGTAGCCAGCACGGGTTTATCAAAAACGGATCATGCCAAACCAATCTTATTTCATTCTTCGATAAAGTGAGTAAACTAGTAGACCAGCGAAATGCTGTGGACGTAGTATACTTAGATTTTAGTAAGGCAAATGATAAGGTAGACCACAACCTACTCCTTGGTAAGCTAAAAAAAAGGTGGAATAGACAACATCACCACCAGATCGATGTGTAGCTGGCTGGCAAACCGTACTAAACGAGTAGCACTCAATGGCACTACATCCACATGGAGAGAAGTAAGCAGTGGGGTACCACTAGGTTCCATCTTAGGCCCAGTACTCTTCAATATCTTCATAAATGACTTACATGAGGGAATTGAAGGGGAACTCATCAAATTTGCAGATGACACCAAACTGACAGGAGTAGCCAACACCCCAGAAGATAAACTCAGGATCCAAAAAGATCTTGACGAACTTGAACAATGGGCCCTATTCAACAAAATGAGTTTCAATGTGGAGAAAAGCAAAGTTTTACATTTAGGTAGGAAAAATCAAAGCTACAAGTACAGACTGGGCGAGACCTGGCTTAAAAACAGTAACTGTGAGAGGGACCTTGGAGTCCTAGTGGACAGTCACTTGGCTATGAGCCAGCAGTGTGCTGCAGCTGCCAAAAAAGCCAACACAGTATTAGGCTGCATTAACAGAGGGATAGAATCAAGATCATATGAAGTGTTAATACCACTTTACAATGCCTTGGTAGGGCCACAATTGGAATACTGCATTCAGTTTTTGTCACCACGATGTAAAAAAGATGTTGAGACTCTAGAAAGAGTACAGAGAAGAGCAAAGATGATTAGGAGACTGGAGGCTAAAACATATGAGGAACGGTTGCTGGAATTGGGTATGTCTAGTTTAATGAAGAGAAGGACGAGGGGGGACATGATATCAGTGTTCCATTATCTCAGGGGTTGCCACAAAGAAGAGGGAGTCAAGCTATTCTCCGAAGTGCCTGAAGGCAGGACAAGAAGCAACAGATGGAAACTAATCAAGGAGAAAAGCAACCTAGAACTAAGGAGAAACTTCCTCACAGTTAGAATAATTAACCAGTGAAACAACCTGCCTCCAGAAGCAGTGAATGCTCCAACACTGGAAGTTTTTAAGAAGAGACTTAAACCCCCCCTGAGCAGGGGGTTGGACTAGATGACCTCCAAGGTCCCTTCCATCATCATCATCATCATCATCATTATTATTATTAAAATTTCTTGGGAAGGAGGCTGTCAGAGGCCTAAGACAGTTGTGTGCAGAATTGAAGCCTGATATGTAGCCTGACTGAACATGATTAGGGGCCTGGAAGCTAAAACTTAATAAGAACAGTTGCAGGAATTGGGCATGTCTGGTTTAATGAAGAGAAAGGCCTGGGGTGACATGATAGCAGTGTTCCAATATTTGAGGGGCTGTCACAGAGAGGAGGGGATCAACCTATTTTCCAAAGCGCCTGAAGGCCAGACAAGGAATAACAGATGGAAACTGATCAAGGAGAGATTCAACCTGGAAATAAGGAGAAATTTTCTGACAGTGAGAGCAATCAACCAGTGGAACAGCCTGCCTTTGTGGGTACTTCATCACTGGAGGCTTTCAAGAATAGACTGGACAGCCACTTGTCAGAAATGGTATAGGGTTTCCTGGCTGAGTAGGGGAGTTGGATTAGATGACCTACACGGTCCCTTCCAACTGTGTTCTTCTATAAAGAGGAGATGGGCTAGAATTTTGGCTCTTTTAGAGGTGGGACTTTTAAAGCAAAAATAATTTATGATCAGCCTAGCACAGGGGTAGGCAACCTTGGCTCTTTTATGACTTGTGGACTTCAACTCCCAGAATTCCTGAGCCAGCATGGCTAAGCATGGAAACCTCTCCCTTTCCCCTCAGCATGGCTGGCTCAGGAATTCTGGGAGTTGAAGTCCACGAGTCATAAAAGAGCCAAGGTTGCCTACCCCTGGCCTAGCAGAAGCTCCATGCATCTATTTTGTAACTCATTTTTCAAAAAAGAAAAAAGAAAAAGATGAGCAGAAGCACTCTTGTCCTCTTCCTTCCAGGGATAAAGACTTGCAGACTGCTGGGAGGGTAAAACCCCAGCAGCTGAAGTGATGGCTTGCAGGACTTGAGCAGTGTTTCTCAACCTTGACAATTTTAAGGCATGTGGACTTCAACTCCCAGAATTCCACAGCCAGCAATGCTGGCTGTGGAATTCTGGGAGTTGAAGTCCACATGCCTTAAAATTGTCAAGGTTGAGAAACCCTGACTTAGAGCTTACGCACTTCTGAACTGGGGTGTGCAGTTTCTTTTAACCGGGAGACTCTCTTTGGGCCTTGCTTGGGAGCTCCAGGAAACGTGGAGGTCAGGGATGGCAGGCCACAGGAAATGGTAGGCCAAATTTCAGATCTATAGGTTGTCCTCAACTTAACAACTACAATTGGGACAGGAATTTCCACTCTTAACAAAAAAGGAAAGAAAAGAAAAAAGCCACTTGTAGGACACAGCCCCACCACTCCTTGCCCTGTCCTAAAATATCAAATTAGATATTAAATTATTTAAATATTAGCATTGAACTTTAATTAAAAATTTAATTAGAATTTTAATTAAACGTTTAATATGAAGTACTAGATTAAATGTTAAATCATTAAATATTAAACAATCCAGAACTTGTGGGTGCTCCTACACTGGAGGTTTTTAACATGGGATAGTACAGGGGTAGGCAACCTTGGCTCTTTTATGACTCGTGGACTTCAACTCCCAGAATTCCTGAGCCAGCATGTCTCAGCATGGAAACCTCTCCCTTTCCCCTCAGCATGGCTGGCTCAGGAATTCTGGGAGTTGAAGTCCACGAGTCATAAAAGAGCCAAGGTTGCCTACCCCTGGAATAGGAAAAAAAGATAGGCCAAAGGTGATCAAGATTTAGAAATAGATCTCTGGGC
This sequence comes from Protobothrops mucrosquamatus, assembly GCF_001527695.2. Classification (NCBI taxonomy): domain Eukaryota; kingdom Metazoa; phylum Chordata; class Lepidosauria; order Squamata; family Viperidae; genus Protobothrops; species Protobothrops mucrosquamatus. The sequence continues at coordinate 42,520 of NW_015390299.1, read as the reverse complement.
AATTTTTGGTCTGCTTAGAGTCCAGGGTAGGCAACCTTGGCTCTTTTATGACTCGTGGACTTCAACTCCCAGAATTCCTGAGCCAGCATGGCTCAGCTTGGAAACCTCTCCCTTTCCCCTCAGCATGGCTGGCTCAGGAATTCTGGGAGTTGAAGTCCACGAGTCATAAAAGAGCCAAGGTGGCCTACCCCTGGGATAGTGTCTCCTGCTTGACCAGGGGGTTGGACTAGAAGACCTCCAAGGTCCCTTCCAATTCTGTTCTTCTGTTAAATTTAGTTGCTGGTCCTAAAGAGTTTGCTCACCCCAGTTTGTCCCTCCGGTTTACAGTTCAGTAGCTATTGTCTTGTGTGAACATTTCTGGATTTTATTTTATTTCTTTCTCTCCAGAAGCTGTGGGCACATGGAGCAGGAAATCCTGGACGAGAGCCGCTCCTGAGGAGTTAATGGCTGCCTTTGCAAATCAGGACCGACAGATTCGCTTGGAGGCCGAATTTACTGACAGCCAGCAGGACCGATCGGCCGCTCAGGGACCTGGGTACGCTCACCTTCCGGAGCCTCCGAGGACCCGGAAGGCAAAAAGCCGTAAGATTTGCAACGTCTGTGGGAAGACTTTCAGCTACAACTCAAACCTGAAACGTCACTGGCGGACTCACACGGGGGAGAAGCCGTACGGCTGCTCGTACTGCGGGGAGCGCTTCAACCAGGCCACGAACCTCATCCGGCATCAGCGGATCCACACGGGAGAAAAGCCGTACAAATGCTCCGATTGCGGGAAAAGCTTCAACCAGAGCCTGCAACTCATCCGACACCGAAAAACCCGCTTCAGTTGCGACTAAAAAAATCTACAGTTGCAGAAAAAAGGAAGCTGTGGTGCTGCTGGGAATGCCAAGGGAGCAGCGGAAGAAGGCTTAGCAGAGGATTCCCAATAATTGTGCATTTTCTTGGTTTTCCTGTGGGAAGACCGAAATTGTGCCTTGGCTGGAAAGATTTTCGGTGGGGGGGGGGCATGTGGTTTTGAAGAGGAGGGCGCAAGGTTGGCTGGAAGGTGAAGCAGACAAAAATGTGTCCTGTCCTCTTCTTTTGTTTCGGCCAATAATTATGGAATAAAAGAGTTGAAAGGGACCTTTGAGGTCTTCTAGTCCAACCCCCTGCTCAAGCAGGGAACCCTATACCAGGGGTAGGCAATCTGGGCTCTTTTATGACTCGTGGACTTCAACTCCCAGAATTCCTGAGCCAGCATGGGGGAAACTATGGCCCCTTCATGACTCGCGGACTTCAACTCCCAGAATTCCTGAGCCGGCCATGCTGAGGGGAAAGGAAGAAGTTTCCAAGCTGAGCCATGCTGGCTCAGGAATTCTGGGAGTTGAAGTCCACGAGTCATAAAAGAGCCAAGGTTGCCTACCCCTGACCTACACAGTTAGTCCTTGAATTACAACAATTTGTTTAATGATCCTTCAAAGTTACGACAACACTAAAAAAAGGGACTGTTTGTCACACTTAACGACCACTGCAGCATTCCCCCCTGGTCACACGATCAAAATTCAGACTTTTGGCAACTGACTCATATTTATGACGATTGCAGTGTTCTGGGGTCATGCGATTTACCTTTGGCGACCTTCTGAACCGGCAAAGTCAAATGAGGAAGCCAGATTCACTTAACAACCGGGTTACTAACTTAACCACTGCAGTGATTCACTTAACAACTGTGGCAGGAAAGTTCTTAAAATGGGGCAAAACTCACTTAGCTAATGTCTCACTTAGCAACAGGAATTCTGGGCTCAATTGCGGTCGTACGTTGAGGACTACCTGTATCATTTCAGACAAATGACTGTCCAGTCTCTTGAAAACCTCCAGTGCTGGAGCATTCATAACTTCTGGAGGCAGGTTGTTCCACTGGTTAATTGTTCCAAACGTTAGGAAGTTTCTCCTTAGTTCTAGGTTGCTTCTTTCCTTGATTAGTTTCCATCTGTTGCTTCTTGTCCTGCCTTCAGGTGCTTTGGAGAATAGTTTCACCCTCTTCTTCTTTGGGGCAGCCCCTGAGATATTGGAAGACTGCTATCATGTCCCCCCTCATCCTTCTCTTCATTAAACTAGACATACCCAATTCCAACAACTGTTCCTTATATGTTTCAGCCTCCAGTCCCCTAATCATCTTTGTTGCTCTTCTCTATACTCTTTCTAGAGTCTCAACATCCTTCCTTTCATCAAACTAGACTAGGGGTCCCCAACTCCTGGTCCGTGGATCGGCAACAGTCCATAGCATGCCAGCAACCGGGCTGCACAAACAAGCAAAGCCCCATCCACGGGATGCAGGCAGTACACAAAACCACACCCCTTCTGATCCATGGAAAAACCTTTCTCCACGGCACCGGTCCCTGGTGCCCAAAAGGTTGGGGACCTCTGAACTAGACGACTAGACATTAGCAAAACAAGATTTTTGTGATCCAGAAAGAGAGCTGCAGGGAGTCCTCGACTTACGATCACAACCGGGACCCCAATTTCCATTGCTAAGCTGGGTGGTTATTAAAGGAGTCATGCTTGATTTCACAACTGGTTTTTTGCCACGGTTTTGCCAAATCGAACTGTAGCTTGGATATCGTAAGTAGATTTCGAACTCGGCATCCCCGTATTTGTCAGAGCAAAGCTGTAGCTCGAGAGACCTCCTTTGATGCAGACGAACTTAAGCTTGGGTGAAGTTTTGAACTGCTACACTGCAAAATTTTGTTGCAGACCACTCTGCAAAATGGCAATGTTTGAGATACTCACGGTGTTCCTTATCCTTCCCCTGTCAGCTTTCCCAATGGCTAAATTCAGACCTTACACTTAATCCTAGGATCTTCGATTACAAACCACTTGTGTTCACATAATATGCTGCGCTTAAACAATTTTAAGATTGTTTAAGGCAGCGTTTCTCAACTATGGCCATTTTAAGATATGTGGACTTCAACTCCCAGAATTCCCCAGCCAACATGGCTGGTTGGGGAGTTCCTGGAGTTGAAGTCCACGTAACTTAAATTTACCAAGGTTGAAAAACACTGATTTAAGGTAATGGCCCGATTCCCACAATGCACTTGGACAATGGCTGGCTTCCCACAAGTGAGCTGGAGAGAGAGAGATCTATGGACAAGATCTTTTTTCGTTTACTGTTTGATTTCTGCAGTCACGACATAAGCCTAAGACTGAAAATCAGGTTTGTCAGATGCTATATTTTTTCTATCCTGCTCTGTGGAGTAGAGAGTTGGTCTCTAACAGAAGGCCACCTGAAGAGACTAGAAGCATTTGAAATATGGATTTACAGGCAGCTGTTACGTATAAGCTGGGTTGACAAGATCAGAAATGAGGTGATAAGCCGCCTGGGAAAGCCAAGGGAAATCATCAAAACAATTAAAAAACGAAAATTAGAATATTTCGGACATGTGATGCGACACCCAGAAAAATACGGCATACTCCATTTAATCCTCCAGGGAAAGATGGAAGGCAAACGAGGTCCAGGCAGAAGAAGAACATCATGGCTTCAAAATCTAAGGGACTGGTTTGGACAAAACTCAGCAGCACTTTTTCGTGCGGCTGCTGATAAAAACAGGATCGCCAANATAATAATAATAATAGTAAAGTTGGAAGGGACCTTGGAGGTCATCTAGTCCAACCCCCTGCTCAGGCAGGAAACCCTATACCATTTCGGACAAATGGCTGTCCAGTTTCTTCTTAAAAACTTCCAGTGTTGGAGCATTCACCGCTTCTGGAAGCAGGTTGTTTAACAAGTGGGATTAACAAGTGATTAACAAGTGGGGGAAAAAAAAAAGGCACGATTATTTAACATAGAGAACTTTATTCATCCCAACCCCAATAAAGGCATCTTTACATTCACATTGTCTTTTCAAGACTTCAAAAGGGGCCTGCAGTAACTTTGGGAGCAGAACACAAATTCAAGAATTTCCTGCTTTTTGGATTTCACCCTGGTAAATTGTGCCGCCTCTTTTCACACCCTCACGTGAATCCCCACCAGGAATAAAAGGAATTTTTTTTTTCAGAAGGTGTACTGCCTGCCCAGATTTATTTCCAGCAAATAAAAGGGGAATGACTTCTCTAAAGAGGGGTGACAATTACTCAGAACAGACTAGAATCAGACTGCAAGCTTTTATTTTAATATATATGCATGGGGGGGGAGGGGAAAAGAGAGAAACGTGGATTACATCTAGCAGGCTATGAACAGAAAGATGGAGAAAGGCAAAGGCCAGCTGGGAGCTTTCTCTCTAAATCAGTGTTCCTCAAGCTTAGCGACTTTTAAGATGGGCGGACTTCAGTTCCCAGGATTCCCCAGTCAACCGCGCTGGCAAGGGAATTCTGGGAGTTGAAGTCCACCCACGTTAAAAGAGGCAAGGGTGAGTTAACACTACTCTAAATCGCTGGCAGGAATAGTACAAAGTGAGAGGAGTTGATGGATTGAGAATCCGAGTTGGGACAGATTATGACCAGATTATGACCAGATTATGGAGACCCAGCTGAGGGTTCGGCAGTGCCTCAAACTAAGGATCTCCCCAACAACTACAGGATGAAGAACAAACGTTCCTCAAAGTTCTAGCTGGCTTTTCTTCTTCAAAGAGGCTCTTCTATGGAAGAACATTTTCCCAGATCAACGTCTTCATTTTGAGAACCACGTGATCCCAGCCCTGCCAGCTTTTAGAAAGACACTGAAAACCTGGTTCTTCCCTCACATACTGAGCAGGATGGCCCTGGATCTGACAGGATATGCTTCTGGTGAAGTTTGCTCCTGGTGCTACAGAAGTTTCGATTTGTTTCGTTCTGTCATGTTTTCTTTTCCTAGATTTTTTAATTTTTTGTGCGTGTGCGTTATTGTGTTTTTTTTTTAACACTATGAGCCACTCAGAGTCACTTTGGGAAAGGGAGGTGATCGTATCAATTGAACAAAATAAACCAGCGTTTCTGAACCTCGGCAACTTTAAGAGGTGTGGACTTCAACTCCCAGCATCCCCCAGCTGACCTTGGGAATTCTGGGAGTTGAAGTCCACACTTCTTAAAGTTGCCGAGGTTCACAAACATTGAAATAGACCAAATAACCAAGGAAAAACTGTAAAGGTAAAATGGCTACTGGGGTGGGGTGGAGTCTCATCCCCTGTATCATCTTAGAAGTAACTAGCCTGCTTAGATTAATATGAGTGAATTTGGATCACTCAGATCAGAGGCCCTCAAACTTGGCCCTTTTATGACTGGTGAACTTCAACTCCCAGAATTCCTCAGCCAGGCACACTGGCTGAGGAATTCTGGGAGTTGAAGTCCACCAGTCATAAAAGAGCCAAGTTTGAAGACCCCCGACTCAGATCGATGCTGGATTGTTTCTATTCTCCATGGAACAGCTTCCCTCTTCTGGCAGCTGTTCTTCGTGGAATTATACGCTAATGGAATATACCGTCTCTTCGTTATATTTAAGATTTTCTACGCTGTTATATAGAAACATTTCAGCCTTCCAAATAGACGTTTAGATTTAAGCTTTGGCATATAAAACGTCTTCCCTCCCCATTTTCACAGATGAAATATCCCAAATGACAAAGCTATCAGCCAATTGTCCCGGAACTGTGTTGACGGCATTCTGCAACTCAAAAAGGAGTGAGGTGGAAACAGACTGACATCTAATCAAGATTCGTGTGATCTCTCCCTCCCTCTCTTGTGCGTTATGAGCTCCTCCCTCCCAAAATTTATGAAACGCTGGAGGACTCCTCTACGTGGTGCATCCTAGAATAACATTTCCCCAAAGTCTGAGTATTTCCTGGGATTCCCAACGTTCTCCCTGAGAACCATAGAGATCTGGAGGATAATCAAGTCCTCCTTTTTGACTTGTTTTCCCACAGTACCGATTTTCTACGCGCCCGTCTTTTTTCCTCACCAACTGCTATGTTGATCCTCCGTACATGTGAACGGTGCTGTGTTTAAGGAGGTAAGATTTCCGGGTGAACTTCTTCCCACACTCCAAGCATTCGTGGGGTCTCTCCCCCGTGTGGATGCCCTCGTGGCGTTTAAGGTTCGACCTACGACTGAATCTCCGCCCGCAATTCAAACAGCTGTAGGTTTTTTCTCCCGGGTGGATTTTCTTTTGTTTGGTGAAGTTTGATTTATGGTAGAAACTCCTCGCGATAATGCTGGAGGTGGTGTACTTCTTAACAATGGGCATTTTGGACTGGCCGAGCTCCCGGTAACTTCCTCGGCAAGGCACCGCACTGTCGCCCATCTCCTTGGGAAGATATTTCTGCGGCCAAATTAGTCGGTCTTGGCTTTGGGAAAGGTGTTCCTGCTCGCCAAACTGAGCGCCCGGCTCTTCTGCTCTCCCGCCGAGCACCTCGTGCGACGCTTCGGGCTCAGAATTCTCCAAGGCATATTTCTCCATTTTGTCGACGCTTCTACTCCCTTCACCTACCGAGAAATGAAAAAAAAAAATCCAAAATAGAAAACTTAAGGCAGTGATGGTGAATCTTTTAGAGACCGAGTGCCCAAAACCCGCCCCCTGCCCCCGTTCCGCCTCCCGTCCTGCCTGTTCCGCCCCCTGCCCCGCCTGCCGGACCACGCACCGCCTCCATGGCCCGCGGCAGATCGCCCAGGCAGCCCTACAGCGCCATGGCAGCCACGCCCTCTGCGCCCTGCAGCTTCATCTGCACACTATGAGGCATGAGGGCGGAGTCTTGTCCCTGCTGCCTGGCTATGTCCTTGGCTGCGCTGCTCCATGCAGGCTGCGCCCGGGGGTGACTCTCCTCCAGGGGGGCTGCTGGTGAGGGGGCTGCAGGGGGAGGCGAGACTCGGGCAACGGCACGTGTGCCCAGAGAGGGCTCCGCGTGCCGCCTCTGGCACGCGTGCCATAGGTTCGCCACCACTGACTTAAGGAAAAGGTTTTGGAGCTGTTTGGCAGGGATGGTCAAGGGAAGGGAGCCGAAGAAGGGACGGAGTTAAAAATAAAAAAAAAACCACCCAAAGGAATTGCACTGCCACTGGCTTTAACCCAGTAGTTCTCAACCTGTGGGTCGGGACCCCATTTGGGGTCGATCGACCATTTCATGGGGGTCGCCAAGCAAGGCTGTCCGCCATTTTTTTTGTCCGCCATTTTTTTTGTCTGCCATTTTTCCCCCCTTTTCCGGTGGGGTGCCTTACCTCCCTTGGGCTGGGCCAGCTGGTGGTCGGCCTGCTCCGTCTCTGCCGCTTGCCAGCTACACCTCGGCCGGCGCAGGGGGCGGAACCACGCATGCGCGGCGCTCCCGGGCAGGGAAAGTCCTCGACTTACGACCGGTTGGGTAGTCCTCGACTTATGACCGGTTGGGGTCACGGCATTAAAAAGGTTGAGAACCACTGCTTTAACCCATCCATTTGCATCACTCACCGGTATCTCCAGTGTTCCCCTCATCATTAGCCTCCCTGAACAGTTGTCCCTTCCCACAGTCCTCTGCAGCATCCCTCACTTCCTTGAGCATCTGGAAACAGGAGGAAAACATCTGTTTCAACAGGAGGGAAGAGAGATGGGGAAGAGGGGCGTTGCATGGCGATGTCCGGTCAGGGTGGGGTAGTTGGGAAAGCCTTGGGACTAGGAATGGGAGAGACCTAGTTCTTTTTTGCCCCAGCCACAGGAATTAACTAGATAGGGCTGGTCCCTCTCTCCTGCAGAGAGTCAGGAAGGAGTCACGAAGATAGGCAGGGATTGTTCCCTAGGCCAGGGGAAGGCCACCTCGGCTCTTTTGTGCCTCTTGGACTTCAACTCCCAGAATTCCTGAGCCAGCATGGCTCAGCTTGGAAACCTCTCCCTTTCCCCTCAGCATGGCTGGCTCAGGAATTCTGGGAGTTGAAATCCACGAGTCATAAAAGAGCCAAGGTTGCCTACCCCTGACCTATACCATCTCAGACAAGTGACTGTCTGGTCCAGGGGTAGGCAACCTTGGCTCTTTTATGACTC
>NW_015390299.1:11242-34464 GCF_001527695.2 Protobothrops mucrosquamatus | reverse complement strand
CAGACAAGTGACTGTCTGGTCCAGGGGTAGGCAACCTTGGCTCTTTTATGACTCGTGGACTTCAACTCCCAGAATTCCTGAGCCAGCCATGCTGAGGGGAAAGGGAGAGGTTTCCAAGCTGAGCCATGCTGGCTCAGGAATTCTGGGAGTTCAAGTCCACACGTCATAAAAGGACCAAGGTTGCCTACCCCTGTTGTAGGTCATCTAGTCCAGGGGTAGGCAACCTTGGCTCTTTTATGACTCGTGGACTTCAACTCCCAGAATTCCTGAGCCAGCATGGCTCAGCTTGGAAACCTCTCCCTTTCCCCTCAGCATGGCTGGCTCAGGAATTCTGGGAATTGAAGTCCACAAGTCATAAAAGGACCAAGGTTGTATTTTTTAAGTCCAGAACAAGATAACACATTCAGAAGCAACTCAGATACATTCTTCCCTAATTCACTGAATTCGGAAGAGGAGGAGGAGGAGGATGTAGCTAGGTGGGTATTGTCAAGACTTTCGCCTACATTTTCTCCCTGGCTCACAGCTTGACAAAAAAAAAAGGGGGGGGGAAAGAGATTGTGGAATGGAATGAAAAGGTGGGAAGGATGGTATCTAGGCAACCGAGGCGTCTTAGGAAGTTTGCAAGGACCCAGTGTGGCTAACTGTTTTCTCATAGCAAAATGAACAGAAGCCATTGGTGAACCTATTGGGCCGTGGGTGGATCAGAGGGAAATGGGGAAATAACTATGCCAGGGTTTGCACGGGAAAACCAGAGCTGGTTTTGCTTCTTCTGGGCCAATGTAGATTTTCAGTAAAGTATTATCCTTTTTGGTAAAACCATGTCCCAGGAGTTTCTGGAAAGGCCAACTGGAGAGGTGATAGTATTTTCTATATTGAGTCTACGATGTTTTCCCTGAGGATCTGCAATGAACCTGCCGCCAGAAGTGGTGAATGCTCCAACACTGGAAGTTTTTAAGAAGAGACTGGACAGCCATTTGTCTGAAATGGTATAGGGTTTCCTTGCCTGAGCAGGGGGTTGGACTAGATGACCTCCAGGGTCCCTTCCAACTTTACTATTATTACTATTAAGGTCCTGGAGTGGCCTAACCAGTCTCCAGATCTTAATCCCATGGAAAATCTGTGGAGGGAACTGAAGGTTGTTGTTGTTGTTGTTGTTGTTGTTGTTGTTGTTGTTATTATTATTATTATTATTATTATTATTATTATTATTATTATCTGTGGGAATTCCTCCTTGAGAGACAGGAAGACGAAAAGCCACACCCAGGGTAGCCGTACAGGTAGTCCTTGACTTATATTACCATTCTTTTAGGAACCCTGAAAAAAGTAACGTGACATTATTTACACTTACAACAACTGCAGCATCCTCGTGGCCATGTGATCGACATTCAGATGCTTGGGAATTGGTTCACATTAAGGACGGGTGCAATGTCTCGGGGGCCGCGTGATTTACCTTTTGCGCCCTTCTAACCAGCAAAGTCCAAGGGCAGGGGTAGGCAACCTTGGCTCTTTTATGACTCGTGGACTTCAACTCCCAGAATTCCTGAGCCAGCCATGCTGAGGGGAAAGGGAGAGGTTTCCAAGCTGAGCCAGGCTGGCTCAGGAATCCTGGGAGTTGAAAGTCCACACGTCATAAAAGAGCCAAGGTTGCCTACCCCTGTCCAAGGGGGAAGCCAGATTTAGTTAACAACCAGGTTACTAACTTAACTACTGTGAGAAGAAAGGTCGTAAAAGGGGGCAAAACTCACTGAACAGCCGTCTCACTTAGCAATGGACGTTTTTTTGACTCAATTGTGAACATAAGGCGAGGACCACCTGTATAATAAAACTGGTAAAAGACACTTCTCAGCCCACCGTAAGTCTGGAAAGTTGCCATGCCTCTGCTGTGCAAGAGCACCCCAGTTTGCGACGAAGGCGAGGCACAGACGTTAGTCCGACCCGTGTGCTCATCCTATACTGGACACAGGACCAAACAGATACTAAAAGGGAGAGTGTGGGTTCTCCATCATCATGCTGAGAAAAGGCGTTCAGGTAAGACAACGCCCCTTCTCCAGCATGATTGGATGGAGAATCCACTAGTGGGACATACCAAAGCCCTGTTGTTCCTAATTGGGGGGAAGTAGGTTGGGCCTTAGTCCCACTGGTAGATAACACTTGCTGTAACACCCTCCGTCCAAACAAGGCATCCGAGGAGGCAAATTTGTCAATCCTATAATGTTTGACAAACAAGGAAGGCGAGGACCACGTCGCTGCTCTGCAGATCTCCCCGATAGATGCCTGGGTAGCCCAAGCTGCCGATGTAGCCGCACTGCGGGTGGAATGGGCAGTGATGCGGCCGGGAACGGTCAACGACTGCGACCAATATGCTTGGGCAATGCAAGCCCGAATCCACCTGCCTACGGTCGAGGAGGAAACCTTCTGACCCATGGACGAGGGCTGAAAGGAAATGAACAGTGCCTCGGATTTACGGTGGTAAGCTTTTCCAAAGGGACCCTCCTCCCAGCCCCTAGAAAGTAAAGGCCAGAGGAGGAAAATATACTTTGAGACTAGCAAGATTCAGTTTACTGGAACTATGCAAAAAAAAAAAAAGGGGTGGCGTTAATAAACATGGCTTGTTGTGTAGACTAACTTGAAGGGCTGACCTACCCTGAAATCATGATAGGTAATTGCAAATTCTGGATTCAGCATTTTACCAGATTCTGAATTCTTTCGATGGCACAGCTATCAGTTCCAAAGGTTGACTCACATCTCCTGCTTCACAAACTTCGTTCGATCTGCAAAGGGCGCCAAAGCCTCGTGTGTGTGTGTGTGTGTGTGTGTGTGTGTGTGTTTGTGTGTGTGTCCAACTGTATCTCGACTTACCTGCTGCTCTTGGTGGTGAGCTTCCTCCTGCATTTGCAGGAAATCCTCAGCCAGGGACACCGCCTGAATGCAGGTCTCCGGGCTATTTCCACGGACCCAGCTCTGGATCTCGGGAGGCAAGATGGCCAAAAATTGCTCCAGGATCAGCAGCTCCAGGATCTGCTCCTTGGAATGGTGCCCCACTTTCAGCCACTGATGGCAAAGGGCCTGCAGCCGGCTATACGCCCCCCGGGGTCCCTCGACTTCCTGGTAGCAGAAGCGGCGGAAGTGCTGGCGCAGCTTCTCACGGCACAGGGCGTCCCTGTGCAAGATGGCCGCCTTCACTTTCCCATAATCCTCTCTCTCGGAGCTTTCCAGATTGCAATAAGCTTGCTCGGCTTCTCCTCGGAGGGCGGGCAGCAGCCGGGATGCCCACTCCTCCTTGGGCCAATGGCAGGCCTCGGCCACCTGCTCGAAGGAGGCCAGGAAGGCCTTGGCGTCATCCCAAGGGGAGGGCTCCTCCTGGACCAGGGACACAACCCCCCAGGGCTGCTGGGATTCAGACATCTTCAAGAATTCCTGCCACTGGGCTTCCCACTGCTGAGACAGCAGGTCTGGCTCCTGTTTTACCAGTTGCTCCGCTCCTTCAAGGCCTCTGCAGCTCTTCCTGTCTCCTCCTAACTCCTCGCCCGGTTTGGAAGCCACTCGCCCCAGATCCTGCCTTTTGAACCCTGGATGCATCCACTTCTCCAAAGCGGTTTGCAACTGCAGGCTGAATCTCGTCCGGGGCACTTCTCCGTCGGCCATCGGCTTTGTGGCAACGTATAGCCGGAATCTCTCCACTGAGACGAGACTATCCCTGCTGGGGAACCTGCACAGTTGATAGCCAAATGCCTCTCTGGCGTTCTGCAGGGGGACAAGAGAGAGTGCCTCAGTTTCCCAACAGACAGACAGACGCTTCTAACAGCCCCCTTATTCTGAAGTCGCCCTGCCATCCTTCCCAAAGGAAAGAAACGGGTGGCCAGAGTGAGACTATTATTATTATTATTATTATTATTATTATTATTATTATTATTTATTAAATTTATATAACGCCCTATCTCCCTTACGGGACTCAGGGCGGTGAACAGGCGATAATAAAAACCACGATAAATATACACAAGTTTCTATTCTAAAATCAAATTAAATAACAGGCCTGCTCTAAAAACACCCCATACAAAACCCCCACTAAAACATAATCAAACTACTAGCCCAGGGGTAGGCCACCTGGGCTCTTTTATGACTCGTGGACTTCAATTCCCAGAATTCCTGAGCCAGCCTGGCTCAGCTTGGAAACCTCTCCCTTTCCCCTCAGCATGGCTGGCTCAGGAATTCTGGGAGTTGAAGTCCACGAGTCATAAAAGAGACGAGGTTGCCTGCCTACCCCTGGCACTAAGTCTGAAGCTGCCATACCTAAAGATGAAGCAGGCACGTAAGCAAGACAGGGAAGAAAAGCCAGGAATCTCCTCTAAAAGATCCCTTCAGGGAGGGAGGTAAGAAGGAACCAAGTCATTAAGGAAACAAAAGGGGGGAAGGAAAGTCACCTAAGCAGGACAAAAGAAGTTGGGCCTCAGCACAAGGAAACCCCCCTCCCTCCCCCAAATCCCATCAACCTTGTAAATCAGGGATCTTCAAACTTGGCCCTTTTATGACTTGTGGACTTCAACTCCCAGGATTCCTCAGCCCTGCACGCTAGCTGAGGAATTCTGGGAGTTGAAGTCCACAAGTCTTAAAGTTGCCAAGTTGGAAGGCCCCTGTTGTAAATCAACAAGGGAAGAGCAGCTCCCATCTTGCCAATCAACACAGCAAAGCACGCATTTTGGGGTGGGTGGGTAAAAGGGGTTCCAAAGCCTGTCGACACATGCTGGTAGTCCTCAACTTACAACAACAACCGAGCCCCCAAATTTCTGTTGCTATAAGCGAGTTTTGCCCCACTTTACGATCTTTTGCCATGGCAGTTAAGTGAATCACTGCAGTTAAGTGAATCACTGCAGTTGTTGAAGTGAATCATGCGGTCGTTAAGCGAATCTGGCTTCCCTCGTTGACTCGGCTGGGAAGGTTACAAAGGGTGATCACATGATCCCGGGACAGTGCAACCGTCATAAATACAGGCCAGTCGCCAAGGAGCTGAAGTCTGATCATGCGATCATGGGACTGTTGCAACGGTCATAAGCGTGAAAACTGGTCATAAGTCATTACAGTGCCCTTGTAACTTTGAATGGTCACTAAATGAATGGTTGTAAGTTGAGTCCAACCTATACAGGTAGCTGTTGACTTATGACCGTTCATTCAGCAAGTGTTTGAAGTTACGTTGGGACCGAACAAGCGGTACTTACGACCATCCTTGGGAGTTTCAGGTTTTGCAGTATCCCACGGTCACATAAGAACAGGCAAGCAAAGAACAGGTAAGCCGGCAGGAAGTCACAGTCATGTGAGGTCCTCACTTAACAACCCACATGCTCCTAGCTCAGGGGTCTTCAAACTTGGCCCTTTTATGACTTGTGGACTTCAACTCCCAGAATTTGGCATGCCTGGCTGAGGAATTCTGGGAGTTGAAGTCCACAAGTCATAAAAGGGCCAAGTTTGAAGACCTCTGTCCTAGTTTAACAATAACAACTGGGACTGCCAGAACTGCTGTTGCTAAGTAGTGCAGTCATGTAATTTTTGTATCACTTAGCAACAGCAATTCCTGTCACAATTGCTCTGGTATGTCCTATATAGCTGGGCTTTAAAAAAAAAATACAACATTGAAGGGGCAAAAAGTAGGAATTGAACCCACAGCTCCATTAGGGGACTCCCAGAGGATGAGAAATAGCAGCTACCCTTCAGGGAACGTGATCAGTATTTAAACTGGATGGAGACAAATTCTGAACTAATAGGGGTAGGCCACCTTGGCTCTTTTATAACTCCTGGACTTCAACTCCCAGAATTCCTGAGCCAGCATTGCTCAGCTTGAAAACCTCTCCCTTTCCCCTCAGCATGACTGGCTCAGGAATTCTGGGAGTTGAAGTCCACGAGTCATAAAAGAGCCAAGGTGGCCTACCCCTGTGATAGTAGGAAAATATTTCTCTCCCCAATTTGCGCTGAGAATGCTGGTGTTTCTACAGCTCCAACGTGCAGTTATTCAGATGTAAAAAATAGGGACTTTGTTGTAACAACTCACGGGCATGGGTCAAGGCCGAACAGCTGTACAGGTGGTCCTCAACTTACAACAGTTTCTTTAGTAACTGTTCAAAGTTACAACGGCACTGAAAAAAGTGACTTATGACCATTTTTCACACTATTGCAGCATCTCCACGGTAACATGATCAAATTTCAGACTCCTGGAAACTGACTCATATTTATGAAGGTTTGCAATATCCTGGGGTCCTGTGATCGCGTTTTGCAACCTTCTGACAAGCAAAGTCAATGAAGGAAGCCAGATCCACACACTTAAAAGTCTTACTTGCTTAACATCTGCAGTGATTCACTTAACAACCGTGGCAAGAAAGGTCGTAAAACAGGGCAAAAAACTCACTTACCGTAACAAATGACCAACAGCAATGTGACAACAGCAGCAAGACGTATTCGCACAACGTTGGAAAAATGGAGGCGGAAATCATTAAAAACAAATACTAGACTGCGCGGAAACGGACAGACTCGCTTTGAGATTGAAAGGAAAAGAAGAAACAGAATATTTTCAAATGGGGGGCTTATTTTACCAATGGTTGGAGAAACGAACAAGGGATTAGGGATTTAATTTGTACGAGTGAACGATGAACTCATTTGTTGAACAAGCCACTGTTGAACTGTATTTTTAAAAAAATCAATAAAAACTTAAATAAAAAATAAATAAATAAATTTTGGGCTCAATTGCAGTCGTTAACGAGAGGACTCCCTGTCTTCGCACAGCACTTTGACCTTGGCAAGTCTTTTGGGGCTGGCATCTCAGGATACGATTCTGGTTCAAAATACTGGCTTGACCCCAAAAATAGGAGTTTAATTATGTTTCTTCAGAAGCTCAAGGGGGCAGAGAAAGCACCCCAGCCTCTAACCCCCCCCCCCGCCAAAGAGAAGAACTGGCACAGAGGACCCCAAGAAACGACCATGGCTAAGAGGGGGGGCTAGAATTGGGTCTCCCCACTCCTTCCCCATCCTGGCTCTGGGGCTGAGAGGGGGGGGGCGGCCCAAAGGGCCCCCAGTAGCTTCCATGGCTGAAGGGGTGGGGGAAACCAGACCCTGCCCCCCCTCCCAAACTAAGACGTGAAATGCTAGGGGTGGCAACTCCGCGACGCAAACCTCCTCCGCCTCTGGGCTGCTTAGGAAGTCCATCTGTCCTGGGTTTGCTTTTAGGACCATCCCGGGGAGTCGATCCCATTGAAATCAATGGGGCTTCACCTTACACCCGTTGAAAAAGCCCTTACAAGCCCTCCGGTCGGCCACTCACCCGGATTCCTGCGGGAGAAACCCCCGAAAAACGAGGACGCCTCCCCCACCAGGAAGTAGGCGCTCGCTGCAAGGCAAGAAGCATTAAATAAATACAGCCGCTTCCGTGGGAGGGTTGCTGGGCAGGAAGGGGCGAGGCTGGAAGAGTCAACTAGCAGCTGCGCTTGCAATGCACTTCTCTCCGTTGGGCCACTTTTTAAGAGCTCCTTTTTGTGTGGGTGTGTGTATGTGTTATGTTTGCAAAAGCTTCCCCCTCCCCAGAACGGGGTCCCAGTGTGCAAAAGGTGTGTTTTGTTTTATTGTTTTGCGCCCCTCCCCTCGTTTACGCTCAGGTCGCACTTTGCAAAAAGGAAGAAGAAAAAAGAAATAAAAGAAGGAAAAAGCCTCCGGGGAAGGTCCCTGTGTGCCTCGCAAAGGCTCCTGGGAAACGTAGTCTTTCGCAAGCAAGCAAGACCCTAAACCAGGGGTAGGCCACCTTGGCTCTTTTATGACTCGTGGACTTCAACTCCCAGAATTCCTGAGCCAGCCATGCTGAGGGGAAAGGAAGAGGTTTCCAAGCTGAGCCATGCTGGCTCAGGAATTCTGGGAGTTGAAGTCCACGAGTCATAAAAGAGCCAAGGTTGCCTACCCCTGCCCTAAACTAAAGATGGTCTCCGAAGCTCTTTTTCTATTTTTACCAATAGATTCAAAAAATAGGAAGGCAATGTAACAAAGAGAATAATATCTCAACCGTGTTGACGCAATGAAGCAATCATAGATTTATGATTATGTAAATCTATATAATCTATAATATATAAGTTTATAATGTATATAAACTTAAGATGTAAGGAGGGGAGAGAAAGTACAAGGGAATTATCTATACCAGGGGTCTTCAAACTTGGCCCGTTTATGACTTGTGGACTTCAACTCCCAGAATTCCTCAGCCAGGTATGCTGAATTCTGGGAGTTGAAGTCCACAAGTTATAAAAGGGCCAAGTCTGAAGACCCCTGATCTATACAATGTAGAACTAGTTCTGCCCTTTTCCAAATTATTTAACTAGACCCGGGGTGGGGAACATGGACCTTTTCTGTCTTGTGGACTTCAACTCCTAGGATTCCTGAGCCAGCCATGGCGGCTCAGGAATTCTGGGAGTTAAAAGTCCACAAATCATAAAGGGGGCCCAGCTCCGAACTGGACCAATGTTTCTCAAACTTGGCAACTTCAAAATGTTTGGCTGGGGAATTCTGGGAGTTGAAGTCCAGATATCTTCAAAGTTGCCAAAGCTGAGAAACACTGTTTTATCTAGGTCACGTGACTAGCACCCACAACTTCGGAAGCCGAGCCATTCTGCTGATTGTCCTCACCGTTAGGAAATTTCTCCTTAGTTCTAGGCCAGTGATGGCGAACCTTTTAGAGCAGCGGTTCTCAACCTATGGGTCGCGACCCCATTTGGGGTCGATCGACCATTTCACGGGGGTCGCCAAGCAAGGCTGTCCGCCATTTTTTTTCCCCTTTTCCGGCGGGTGCCTTACCTCCCTTGAGCTGGGCCAGCTGGTGGTCGGCCTGCTCCGTCTCTGCCGCTTGCCAGCTACGCCTCGGCCGGCGCAGAGGGCGGAACCACGCATGTGCGGCGCTCCCGCGCAGGGAAAGTCCTCGACTTACGACCGGTTGGGTAGTCCTCGACTTACGACCGGTTTAGTCCTCGACTTACGACCGGTTGGGGGTCGCGGCATTAAAAACGTTGAGAACCACTGTTTTAGGGGAACAAGTGTCCAAAAACTGGCCCCGCCTCTGCTCCACCCCCTGCCCTGCCCCCGCCCTGCCCCCCATCCCCCTCCCCGCCTGCCCAGAGGGCCACTCACTGCCTCCAGGGCCCGCCGCAGATTGCCCAGGCAGCAACAACTGCATGATGGGGTGTGACGGCAGAGTCTTGTCTATGCTGCCTGACTGCCATGTCCTTGGCTGCGCTGATCCGTGTGGGCCACGCTCAGGGGCGACTCTCCTTCAGGGGGGCTGCTGTAGAGGAGTGGGTCGTGGGGGGAGGCGAGGCTGGGGCAACAGCATGTGTGCCCACAGAGAGGGCTCTGAGTGCCGCCTCTGGCACCCGTGCCATAGGTTCGCCACCACTGTTCTAGGCTCTCTCCTTGATTAGTTTCCATCCATTGCTTCTTGTCTTGCCTTCGGTTGCTTCGGAGAATAGGTTGTTCCCCTCCTCAAATATTGGAATAGCCCCTCAAATATTGGAATGCTGCTATCATGTCATCCCTAGTCCTTCTTTTCACATGCTGACTTCGATATAGGCATCTGCTACTATCTGCTATGAGGGGGGGAAATGACATCACATTGGAGACCCTCTCATAACCATCTCCCAAGCATCAATATGTAAATCAGAGGGTTGGAATTATGACATCACGATGCATGTTTGATCATCCTTACCCTCCCTGGACACCTGAAGTGTTTAGCCCAGGGTTGTCAACTCTTAAATAATCTCCCTGTCAAGCTATGAAGACCCACTTGCATTAGAACTACCACGCTGCTTCTAGCTCAGTGGTCTTCAAACTTGGCCCTTTTATAACTTGTGGACTTCAACTCCCAGAATTCCTCAGCCAGCTTGAGCTAGCTAGCCTACAGTTACGAGGGGGGGGGAGAAAAGGTTTGGAATGCACAGGTGGCTTCTATTTGTGTGAAGAGAAGGACGAGGGGTGACATGAGAGCAGTCTTCCAGTATCTCAGGGTTTGCCACAAAAAGAGGGAGTCAAGCTATTCTCCAAAGCGCCTGAAGGCAGAACAAGAAGCAACGGATGGAAACTAACCAAGGAGAGAAGCAACCTAAAAATAAGGAGAAATTTCCTCACAGAACAATTAATCAGTGGAAAGGATTGCCTTCACAAGTTGTGTTGTCCCGGAATCAGGGGAAAGCATAAATTGTGAATATGTGCAGATGGCCCCACTGTCTCTGGGTACTGACAGAATCATGGATGCAGAGTCATGGAAAGTCAGCATGGAAAACACCCAATGTCCCAGGTCACCCGAGAATGTGCAGTGTCTTTAGGGAAACACCCAAAAAGGAACATTTTAAGTATTTCTGCTTTCTTCTGCCAACCTTTCTGGGTGAAGTCTTTCTGGGTGGATTGCTTATGTAACCAACAAGTATAAATATAAAGATTTCCTGTCATTTGGGGCTTCTCTCTTTTAGAGAGGCCCGTCTTTGTTCAGCTGAATAAAAACGTAAAGCTTAAAAGGAAACTTCTGCTTTCCTGTATTTCTTTACTAAGCAACACCCCGGATCCTGTCAACAGTTGTGGGTGCTTCATCACTGGAGGCTTGTAAGAAAAGACTGGATGGCCACGTATCTGGAATGGCACAGGGACTCCTGCTTGAGCAGGGGGTTGGACTAGAAGACCTCCAAGGTCCCTTCCAACATCTGCTCTTCTGTTACCGTATCCATCTTGAAAATAACCCATTTGGAACTGTAGGCCATTCAAACATCAGCACAGGAAATGTTTTATGACATTTTGTATTATTTATAGTTATTGATATGCCGCCTGTATTATTTTTACAAATAAGGTGGGCAACATATCCAATACACTTGCCTTCTATTCTCCCCGCAACCATCACCCTGTGAGGTGGGCCGGGCTAAGAGATCGGCCCAAAATCACCCAGCAGGCTTTCCTGGCTAAGATGGGACTTGAACTCAAGGTCTCCCGCTTTCTAGTCTGGTGCCTTAACCACTAGACCAGGAATCTTCAAACTTGGCCCTTTTATGACTGGCGGACTTCAACTCCCAGAATTCCTCAGCCAGCTGGCTGAGGAATTCTGGGAGTTGAAGTCCACCAGTCATAAAAGGGCCAAGCTTGAAGACCCCTGCACTAGACCAACCTGGCTATGTCATAAACTGCTTTATTATAATGTCTATGTCATAGAATGTTTTATAAATTTCGCAAAATCTCAATCCCACAGGGTGTTGTGTGTCCCACGTCGGGCTGCGTTCTGAAAGTTAGCCCATCTGAGGTGCCTCGATTCAAAAAGTTTTACCTGCGGCGCACCTTCGCCCAGGTAAAAGGTACAGGAAACGGGAGTTTTAGTGTGCGTGTGTGCGTATTAAGAAAAACGAAATCATCTTAAAAAGCTGGGATCTTGAAATCTCACAAGATTTCTCGTGAATCTGAAGATCACTGTAGATTTTACAAAGAGACGGCATAGCCACACTCCACTCAGTATCAAGGATGCCGCTGTAGCAATGGTCAACAGTATGAAGGATCTGGGGGTGCAGATCATAACAATCTGAACTGGCCTCTCCACACCTCACCCTTAGTGAAGCGTGCAAAACAGTGCCTGCATTTCCTGCGGCGGATGAGGAGAGCACGTCTTTCTCCTTCTGTCCACTTTTTACAGAGGTACGATTGAGGGCATTTGAACAAACTGCATCACTGTCTGGTTTGGTGGCCGCAGTGCCTCAGATAGAAAGTCCATAGAGAGAGTGGTAAGGACAGCCGGAAAGATCATAGGAAGCTCGCTCCCTGGTATTTAGGATGCTGCTTATAACCGTTATGTGCTTAGAGCTCAAAGCATTGTTAGAGACCCACACACACCCACTTCACGGTCTGTTTCTGTTGCTCCCCTCTGGGAGGAGGTTTTGAAGTATTTCTAGCAGGACTACCCAATTCTGTAATAGCTTTGTTCCCTAGGCCAAGGCTTTTCAACCAGTGGTACGGGTACCACCTGTGGTACACTGGCACCTGGCAGGTGGTACGCGACCATCCTAGAAAAGTGGTAGTGGGGGAGGGGAATGAGCTGAACCGGTGGCAGCACCGTACATGCCTGAGCGAGAGATGGCTGGAGCTGCAGGGCTGTCAGGGCTCAGTGGAAGCGCCAGGATCAGCACTTCTTCGGGGCTGTCAGGGCTCAGTGGAAGCGCCAGGATCAACACCAGGCTCCAGCTGGAGCTCGGCGCTGATCCTGGTGCTTCTGCTGAGCCCAGAAGAAGTGCCAATCAGCTGGAATGTTGCAGTATCTCCAGGGTCTTGTGATTTACATTCAGATGCTTGGCAACTGATTCATATTTATGATGGAATCAGTGTCCCAGGGTCATGTGAAATGACCAAAACCTGCTGCAACCACCCAGCAGACAGGGGGAATAAAACCAAACACCACACCACACCACCCCTACTGCCAATCCTCAACAGAAATGCTCACAACAATGAAAACCTCGGACAGGAGGAAGAACGCTGCCGGGTGGGCAGGCAGGTATCTTGCTCGGCTGTGCCTTGGGGGGCACTTTTTTCAGTGCCATTTTAACTTCGAACAGTCACTAAGCAAACTGTTGTAAATCGAGGACTACCTGTACTTTATCACTTTTTTCCTTTTTTTTTGGTCATCAAGTTTTTGACACCTTGCTAGGCGACTGGTGGTACTCGGCTATTGCCATATCCTAAAAGTGGTACAATGGGTGAAAAGGTTGAAGAGCCCTGCCCTAGGGCATCTGTCTGGTAAATTCGGAAGATTCATTTTTCTTGCCATCACATGTATACATAATCCAAACTAGACTGTGTTATAATAATAAAGTTGGAAGGGACCTTGGAGGTCATCTAGTCCAACCCCCTGCTCAGGCAGGAAACCCTATACCATTTTGGTGTTTCTCTGTGTCATATATGTGGGTATATGCATAACTCTGTATTTATTTTTGTCATATTTATGTATATATTGGAGGTGGTGACCCTTTGGGAGCTGTATGCATCGAAATTTCATTTTAATGTATGCTGATTAGTGTACATTCAAAGAGACAATAACGTTATCGTTCTATTCTATATTCTCTCTCATCCCTCCAAGATCTAATGTGGTCTTTGAAAAGAAGACTCAGATTTCAAGGTATGGATTTTTTCCCCCTTAATTTTAAAAAATGGAATTTTGACCTTGGGAATACTATTCCCTGAAAATCCAGTCTGATATTAAGTGGAGATCTTTTACCCTTTTGCGTAAATCCACTTCCCATACCAATGAATATTTCTTTGTCCAGAAAACAAAAATGCCATCACAATAATCCGACTCTTGAAGAAAGCAAAAATATTAGAGAAATTTCTGTTGCAATAATTCCCATACTGGACACGTGACAAGAGATGTTGCCTCTGATCCAATGTTCCCTTTAGATTTATTCTAATCAGCTTCTGCCAAGAGTTAACAAATTTCTACCTTCCCTCTCCATTGACAAAGATTGTGCCCATCACTTACTTGCAACAGAGAACCAAATTGTAAACTAATTTCTGAGAAATTAGTCAAAGGGCTGAAATATTTTCAACCTAACTCAGCAGGAACGCAGGAATGCAGAGGATGAAAACAAGCATCGGGTTACGTTAATGATAATTGAGTAAACATAGCAATAGATTCAATTTCTTTCCAAAGTGAAGTTTGCTATACATATTTGATGGCTGGGATAAGAAACAGCCAAGTTTAAAAAATCATTCAGTTCCCCTACTTATAGCAGCCAAATCAGTCAATGCTAAAGAATAAAAATGTCTAGATAACATTTCGGAGGACAGATTCCCCATGTTGAAGTACCCACCTCTTCAAATCGCCAAGGTTTAAGCAACAGTATTAGCACAGCATCTGGGAAACAAGTTTGTAATCCGACATTAAGGGCGTGTTAAAATTTTGTACCGGCACTCTGTAAATGTTTGAAATTCTCATGAAAATTCAAAATTTTTAAAAAAGTATTAAAAAGTGTTATAGGCGAACCCAGATCAACATGATGAAAGCAGCCTGGCAGCATCGCACAGCAAGCTCTGTCCCTTTCTTATGTGCGGACGGTCCTGGCACATATACTAAAGGGGGTGGGGGCTTATGTCACAATGTTACACGTTTTCATCACTCTCCTCTCCACACATACACTAGGGATGCCTAGAACTAACATAAAAATCAAGCATTTCATTTGAAAGAGCTACAGTGCAAAAGAACCCCAGGGTTACCTACAACCAGTTACACATTGCAGTCATTTCCATTCGCTCAAAAACCTGCCAACTTTTTGATATGGCTACCGTGGTCTGGAACACAGGTAGTCCAAGTTTAGCTCCCACAATTGGGACCAACAGCTGTTGTTAAGTGAAGCGGTCGCTAAGTGGGAAATCACAGGACTGTCACTGGGCTTCGGTTTCCTCTATTTCTCCCGATCCTTTGGAATGCTAAGCCCGGCACTGGGATAATAAGCAAAAAGGGAATTAATGTATATATTTACATTCACTGGAGAGAAAGGGATTGCAAGGGAGTAACGAAAACAATAGGGAATGCACGTTGAAATCAATCTCTTGATACTGGCTATGTAAACAGCCCAAAGTATTCCCCATTGTCTGCCCTGCTTATTCTCTTGTAATCCTTTCATCTCCAATCTCTCCATTCTGTGAGGGGGCATTAAAAAAAAGGTTTTCTGTAGGCAAGCTCTCCTATGCCTGACCTGTTTTCTCCCCCACCCCACTTATACAGCAGAGAGTTTGAAGAGAATGGGATTACAAGAGAGTTTGAAGAGAATGGGATTACAAGAGAGTAAGCAGGTACATAATGGAGAATATACTGGCTGCTATGGCCATATATTGCATTCCCCATTGTGTGCCTGCTTGCTCTCTTGTAAACTTCTCCAATTTCTCCAAGGGAGAAAGGGAGGAGGGGAAAAAAAAGGACAAACAACGGGTCAGGCACAGGACACAGCATACTGACTGTAAGAGCGAACACATGATCGAGGAACGCTTTGAAGGTCGTTTAGTGCAGACACCAGTCGCAAAGTTAGCTTTTCAGCACTGATGTAACTTTGACTGGTCACTGAATAAAAGCAGTCAGTAAGCAAGGACTACCCATACAGTTAAGATGTTGTTTCACTGCCTTTGGGAACCTTCACACCAGCACCTGTTTCACGGGGCTCAGCAATTTCGCTGAGGCAGCTGACCGTTCCATCTTTCCATCTTTGTCTTCTCCCCCTCCAACCGAGGAGCCATTTTAAAGCACAGTCAAGTCTATTTTAGGTCTTAATTTGAGTGTTTTCTCCTGCAAAACAGCACCCCCCCCATCCCTTGCGACTTGAGGCTGCGGGTCGTGCATTCCCGGTTTAAGTGCTCAGTGCTGCGAACTACAAGGAAACAAAAGTGGTGAGGACAGACAGGAAGGAGGGGCTCCTGAGGAGAAATCAATTTCCAAACTAAAAGGTGAAAGAGTGCCATCTTAATTCCAGCTGCCCGCCACTACTGGGGGGGCGGAGAAAGGTAAGCCGACGGTTTCTCGCGCGCGTGCTTTCTCACAAAGTGCTTGACCACGTGTGCACGCTGGGTGAAGTTCTTCCGGCAGATGGCGCACTTGTAAGGCTTCTCTCCCGTGTGCATCCTCTGGTGCACCAACAGGCCGGAGGAATGCCGGAAGTGTTTCCCACACTCGGAGCACTGATACGGCTTCTGCTCAGTGTGGATCACAATGTGGGTTAGGAGAGTCGTCTTCTGGTTAAAGCTCCTCCCACAGTCGGAGCACTGATACGGCTTCTCTCCTGTGTGGATTCTTTTGTGTCGATTCACGCTCGACTGCGTGGCGAAGACCTTCCCACAGATCGGGCAGGGGCTGCCCTGCCTTCCCTTATACAACGCCGGCGAGCTGTGAAGCTTATCGAGGTCGTCATAGGGACCTATCATGGCTATGTTTTTTTCTTCTGCGACCTCGCCTTCCACCTGCTTCTCGTGTTCTTCTAGAGGACCAAAGACACCATCTTTCCACTCCCCTTTCAGCTGTCCTGCGGTCATCTCCTTCTTCTGCCCGTTCAACAGTCTCCCCAGTTCCAATCTCTGCCTGAAGCTCTTCTTGCAAGAAATGCACTTGTACACCTTCTCTCCGGTGTGGTCTATCTGGTAGGCGTTGACACCCCACTTCGGTTTGAAGTTTTTCCCACAGTCCGAACACTGATACGACTTGTCCCTGGCATGGACCATCTCGTGGGAGAGCAGGTTGGTCTTCCGATTGAAGCTTTTCCCACAGTGGGAACATTTGTAGGGCTTCTCTCCGGTATGGATAATAAGATGTCTATTCAGGCTTGATTTTCGGGTAAACGCTCTCCCGCAAAGGGGGCAGGAATGCCTTGGCCCATCTTTGTGCTGCCTTGGCGGGACAGAGAATCTCCAGAGGTTGACCCCATCCAGCTCATTAACGGGCGTCTCTTCTGAATTCTGCGTTTCATTTTCTTCGGGATAATCAACCACAACATCTTTGATCTCTGACGTGTCAAAAGTGACTGACTGATCTTCCTCAATGGGTGGATACGTCTCTTGGTCGCTTTCTAGAACGGGGGAAAAAATGTACAATGTTATAATACTGCTTTATGCTGTTATTGCAAAACACAAGCAACACACCATATTAACTGGGGGAACAGTAGCGTCTGTACAGATTATGAACGTTCTGATGATTTAGATCTAGATCTAGAAAGAGTACAGAGAAGAGCAACAAAGATGATTAGGGGACTGGAGGCTAAAACATATAACGAACGGCTGCTGGAATTGGGTATGTCTAGTTTAATGAAAAGAAGGACGAGGGGGGACATGATAGCAGTGTTCCAATATCTCAGGGGTTGCCACAAAGAAGAGGGAGTCAAGCTATTTTCCAAAGCACCTGAAGGCAGGACAAGAAGCAACGGATGGAAACTAAGCAAGGAGAGAAGCAACCTGGAACTGAGGAGAAACTTCCTAACAGTGAGAACAATTAACCAGTGGAACAACCTGCCTCCAGAAGCAGTGAATGCTCCAACACTGGAAGATTTTAAGAGACTGGACAGCCATTTGTCTGAAATGGTATAGGGCTTCCTGTCTGAGCAAGAGGTTGGATTAGATGACCTCCAAGGTCCCTTCCAACATTATTATTATTATTATTATTATTATTATTATTATTATTATTATTATTATTATTATTATTATTATTATTATTATTATTATTATTATTATTATCTTAAAACCTTTAAAGATAAAAAAAGGATTTATGGCAACTGCAATAGCACTCTGACTTATATACCGCTTCACAGTGCTTTACAGCCCTTTCTAAGCAGTTTTACAGAGTCAGCCTGTTGCCCCCAACAATCTGGGTCTTCGTTTTACTAACCTCGGAAGGATGGAAGGCTGAGTCAACCTTGAGCTGGTGAGAATCGAACTGCCAAACTGCAGTCAGCCGGCAGTCAGTGGAAATAGCCTGCAGTACTACATTATTACCACTGTGCCACCACATCACGGCACATTATGACCATAATGTCAATATTATTATGATTTCTAAAATGTTAAATCTTTGTCAGCATAAGGCTGATTATGCAGAGCTGAGTATATACCAGGGGTAGGCAACCTTGGCTCTTTTATGACTCGTGGACTTCAAATCCCAGAATTCCTGAGCCAGCCATGCTGAGGGGAAAGGGAGAGGTTTCCAAGCTGAGCCAGGCTGGCTCAGGAATTCTGGGAGTTGAAGTCCACGAGTCATAAAAGAGCCAAGGTGGCCTATCCCTGGTATATACCCTGGAGAATTACATCAGTGTTTCTCAACCTTAGCAACTTTAAGATGTGTGGATTTCAACTTCCCACGGTGGCTCCCCCTTAAGACCCTCAACTTCAGGTGTGCAGAATTTGATCGTTTCCGACTCTTTGTGCCCGTATGTGTTTTGCTAAATTTATAAATTTATTTTGTGTATACGTTTGTACGTGTGACCCGTCTGGGTTTTGGACTCAGTGCGGGGGATCCACCGTAGTAGACGGTAGTAGAGACGGTGGATTTTTAATTTTTTTTTTTTTTAAAAGAGAGGAAAATGGAAATGTTAAACCCTTTTGCCCAATCATAGTTAACTGGTATTGGTTTGATAATCACAAAAAAAAATTAAAAAAAATTCCAGGAATTGGAAGCCAAGAAGCAAGCACAATTAAACAGGATGCGTGTTCAATCCCCGCTCTCAAAAGGATTCGTAACACAGAATCCAGAGCTGAAGAAACAGACAATCCTCACCTAATGAAGAAATGTCCTCGTTTCCCTCAGGCTTGATCTCTTTATAGGGGGGTCTCTCTGGGGTCTCCAGGGATGGCTGCCCAAAGTCACCGAAATCTTCAGCCCGTTCATCAACTGGACTTGGGACCTAAAGGAACGGAAAAAAAGATAGAAGGTTAGAATTTGAAAGTTGGGATTATTGTACCTTTTTTGAGGGAGGGAGGTTGAAACTAGACAAAAAAGGAGTCAGTTGTATTTTTTACTCAGGGTTGCAGAATTAAGAGCTGCTCCAGAGTGGAAAATTTCAGACAACCTATTCTTGAATAATTGGCGTGCTAAGGTAAGCTCTAACTGCTAAAATTTCAATAGAGGCTAACTTTTTTCCAGATCTGGAAAGATGCTACAACTAACTATAATTGTTAGTTAATAACTAATAATAATACCTTCTCTTTTGACAAATTTAGTGCTGTGTGAAAGCAACTATTGAATGTTGAGATACATTGTTCAAGGGTGTTTTCTTGTATTCTTGTTTCTTGCCTTACGAAATACTACTACTACTACAACTACTACTACTACTACTACTACTACTACTAATAATAATAATAATAATAATAATAATAGTAATAATAAAGTTGGAAGGGACCTTGGAGGTCATCTAGTCCAACCCCCTGCTCAGGCAGGAAACCCTATACCATTTCGGACAAATGGCTGTCCAGTCTCTTCTTAAAAACTTCCAGTGTTGGAGCATTCACTGCTTCTGGAGGCAGGTTGTTCCACTGGTTAATTGTTCTGCCAGGAAGTTTCTCCTTAATTCTAGGTTGCTTCTCTCCTTGATAATAATAATAATAAAGTTGGAAGGGACCTTGGAGGTCATCTAGTCCAACCCCCTGCTCAGGCAGGAAACCCTATATACCCATTTCGGACAAATGGCTGTCCAGTCTCTTCTTAAAAACTTCCAATGTTGGAGCATTCACCGCTTCTGGAGGCAGGTTGTTCCACTGGTTAATTGTTCTGTCAGGAGGTTTCTCCTTAGTTCCAGGTTGCTTCTCTTCTTGATTAGTTTCCATCCGTTGCTTCTTGTCCTGCCTTCAGGTGCTTTGGAGAATAGCTTGACTCCCTCTTCTTTGTGGCAGCCCCTGAGATACTGGAACACTGCTATCATGTCCCCCCCTCAGCCTTCTCTTCATTAGACTAGGCCAGTGGAGGCGAACCTATGGCACGGGTGCCAGAGGCGGCACTCAGAGCCCTCTCTGTGGGCACACGTGCCGTCGCCCCAGTCCTAGGCCTTCAGCTGGGTTTTATAAAACCTTTTCGCTTTAGGCCTCCGCCGCCATGTGCAAAAAAAATAAAAAGGTTCAATCAGTCAATTTTAACTTCTCGCGGGGAAAAAAAAAGATCTTGCAAAGTTTGAATTGATTGATTGAACTTTTTAGTCCCACCCAGTCTGCCGTTACCACCGCAGCCACGCCCACCCAATGGGCCACACCCACCCAATAAGGCCACGCCCACCCGGCACTCAACGATGCATAAGTGGGTTTTGGGTTGCAGTTTGGGCACTCAGTCTCTAAAAGGTTCGCCATCACTGAACTAGATATACCCAATTAAACACGAACAATTAGATTAAAAGCAACGCCAGAGTTAGAAAGAACCTTAGGTGTCATCTGGGGGTACCCCATCTTTGATCTTGGAGAGGTCACCCTTTGCCATAATCTTGGGGCCTCCCTGGACTCACAATTCCTGTTTGAAGGGCAGGTGGCGGCCCTGGCCAGGAAGACCTTTGCTCAATTGCCCAACTGGTGCACCAGTTGCATCTTTTCCTAGATCAAAGGGACTTTCAGACATGGCCTGGTCATCTGATGGCTTGACTACTGCAATCTGCTCTACATGGGGATGACCTTTGAAGACCAAGCTTCAAGTGGTCCAGATTGAAACAGTGTAAGCTGTGATGGGCAGGCCTCAGTACACCCGTGCACAAAACAGCTGAACGCTGAGAATGTGTTTGAAAACCTCACCACTTTATGTTCTGCTGATTGACAGCTCAGAATCAGGAAATTTCTCTTCTTGTGGTAGCCCCATAAATATTGGAAGACTGCTATCACATCACCCCTGGACCTTCTTTTCATTAAATTAGTCATAGCCAATTCCAGAAATATGTTTAAGCCTCCAGTCTCCTAATCATCTTTGTTGCTCTTCTCTGCACTCTTTCTAGAGTCTCAACATCTTTTTTACATCGTGGTGATCAAAGCTGGATGCAGTATTCCAAGTGTGGCCTTACCAAGGCATTGTAAAGCGGTACTAACATTTCATGTGATCTTGATTCTATCCCTCTGTTAATGCAGCCTAGCATTGTGTTGGCTTTTTTTGGCAGCTACAGTACACGGCTGGCCCATATTTAAGTGATTGTCCACTAAGACTGCGAAATCCCTCTCACAGTTACTACTATTGAGCAGGTACCACCTATACCATACCCATGCATTTGGTTTTTCTTGCCTAAATGTAGACTTCAAATTTGACTCTTTTATGACTTGTGGACTTCAACTCCCAGAACTCCTCAGCCAGGCACGCTGGCTGAGGAATTCTGGGAGTTGAAGTCCACAAGTCATAAAAACGCCAGGTATCACCTATACCAGGGGTGTTAAAATTGCTGGCCCGTGGGCCGGACGCATCACGATGAAACCGCGCCCACCCCATTGCCGGCAATGGGGGAAAAGTTCGGATACGTCGCACGTCACATGTTTGACATGTCTGACCTATACTATACCCGTGCATTTGGTTTTTCTTGTCTAAATGTAGAGCAGGGGTCTTCAAACCTGACCCTTTTATGACTGGTGGACTTCAACTCCATGCACGCTGGCTGAGGAATTCTGGGAGTTGAAGTCCACCAGTCATAAAAGGGCCATGTTTGAAGACCCCTGATGTAGAGCCTCACTTTTCTCACCATGGAAACAGGCTGGCCTAGTTTTTTTGCCAGCAAGCATGGAACAGGATGTGTTTTCATGATGCTTGGGTATAGGTAGTGACATCACTAAGGAAGCCCTACCCTGCAGGGGGTATTGTTACGTAGGCATGAAAAGCAGCGTTCCACGAGATGCTGGAGCAGTGGTTCTCAACCTTTTTAATGCCGCGACCCCCAACCGGTCGTAAGTCGAGGACTAAACTGGTTGTAAGTCGAGGACTAAACCGGTCGTAAGTCAAGGACTACCCAACCGGTGGTAAGTCGAGGACTTTCCCTGCCCGGGAGCGCCGCGCATGCGTGGTTCTGCCCCCTGCGCCGGCCGAGGCGTAGCTGGCAAGCGGCAGAGACGGAGCAGGCCGACCACCAGCTGGCCCAGCCCAAGGGAGGTAAGGCACCCGCCGGAAAAGGGGAAAAAAATGGCGGACAGCCTTGCTTGACGACCCCCGTGAAATGGTCGATCGACCCCAAATGGGGTTGCGACCCATAGGTTGAGAACCGCTGTGCTGGAGGAATTGAGCCTGGAATTATCCCACAGGCAAAACGGGGCTCCTGAAAGATAAGGACGCATTCGATATTCTCACCTCCTCTTCCGGCTGCTCCGCCTCTTGCTGCCTCAGCAAGAACTCCTCCGCCAGAGCTACCGCCAGCGAGCACGTCTCTGCTCCATATCCCCGAATTCTTCTCTGGATCTCCCGAGGCAGGATCTCCAGGAACTGCTCCAGGACCACCAGCTCCAGGATCTGGTCTTTGGTGCGTCTTTCTGGCTGCAACCATCCCCAGCAGAATTTCCTCAGCCGCCTGCAAGCCATTCTGGGACCTTCCGACGGTTGGTAGCGGAACGTCCTGAAGCGCTGGCGATGGGCTTCCTCGGAGCTGGTTTGTTCGTCCTGCTTGAAGGCGGGCGGGACGGTGACGATCCTTCTCCCCCGGACGTCCTGCTGGCCTTCCCAGCCCCCCAAGGAGTCCTCTGGGGTGTTTCCCCACATGGAGCATGACGACTCTGCTTCTTTGAGGAAATTCTGCCACCGGTTTTCCCAAGATGCCATGTTTCCTTCTTCTGGTTCCATTTTAATCTGCGACGGCGTCGCCGCGGGCAAGTCCTCTCCCACAATGCCCGTCACAACAAGCTGGAGGCTGCCCTCAGATTCAGCAGCGGGGCTGCCCGTGGCTTCCTTTTCGGTTTTCATCTTTGGGGTACCCCTGGGATCAAAATGAAAGAAAAAAAAGAGTCATTCATCAATGGATAATTATCAGCGACAATTGCCATCGCTTACCAAAATGGGGCATGGTATCCTCCCCTCGGTGGGACTGTGTGGGGTCCCAGTCAAACTGTAGATCGCATCGTGACCGACTGTAAGCTGAGGGCCTATGCCGGTCCAGTACGGGTAGTCCTTGACTTACAACAGTTTCGTTTAGTGACCGTTCCAAGTTACAACAGCACTGAAAAAAGCGACGTATCCCTTTTTCCCAATTCTGGGAATTATAAGTCCACAAGTCTCAAAGTTCCTGAGGTTGGAGATCCCTGTTGTGGATGATGGTTTTGAAGCCCAACCTAATCTGCACAGGGGATTTGCCTTGTTTTAAGCTAATTTATCGCGCTGATTAAATGACAGTTGTTTTCTGTAGATCAAGATTATATTCAGCCCATATGCCCAAGTATTATGTTTGGATATAAAGTGCAGGTAGTCCTCAATGTATGACTATTTCTGTAACTAGAAGTTACAATGGCGTTTTAAAAACTGACCCACTGGTCCTTGCAGTTACAACCACCGCGGGGTCCCCACAGTCGTGTGATCATAATCACGTGATCGAGGGCATCCTGTCGTATCGCATTACAGCCCGGTTTGGAAGCGTTACTGCTTCAAGACAGGAAGGCGGTGCAGAGAGTGGTGAGGACGGCAGAAAATATTATTGGCAGTTCTCTCCCTTCCATCCAGGACATGACATATAAGCGCTGCTTGAGTAAGGTCTGCAGGACTGTCTGGGACGCTACACATCCTCTCCACAATCTGC
>NW_015390299.1:0-11216 GCF_001527695.2 Protobothrops mucrosquamatus | reverse complement strand
GCATCCTGTCGTATCGCATTACAGCCCGGTTTGGAAGCGTTACTGCTTCAAGACAGGAAGGCGGTGCAGAGAGTGGTGAGGACGGCAGAAAATATTATTGGCAGTTCTCTCCCTTCCATCCAGGACATGACATATAAGCGCTGCTTGAGTAAGGTCTGCAGGACTGTCTGGGACGCTACACATCCTCTCCACAATCTGCTTTCCTTGTTGCCTTCTGGGAGGGGGGCTTTGTGGTATCCGATGCAGAACATCCAGATTCAGCCACAGTTTTGTTCCATACAGTATCAACCTTGTGAACTCTCAAGCTTCCTCTTTCCACTATGTATTCAAAATGGACAGCGATTAATATATATATATGCATGTATACAGAAAGTTTTTCAGACAGACCGGTCTGATTGATTGCACCTTGGCATTTTGACTGCTATACTGCAGTTCTACTTTTTAATAATCTCTTTTGCCTTGCAGCCCCCCAATTAGGGGCGTTAAGCAGGCTCAAGTCGCAACTGCGATACATTACAAATTCAGATTTCTTTTTGCTGACAAAGAGTTAAAGATTTAAGTGGGAGACTAGTATAGCTATTTCGGACTCATTTGTCCTCATCAGCTAGCCACACCCATTTATGGGATTCGAACCTGGGCAGTCTACATGGTGGTTAATACAACTGCCTAGCATGTAGACTGCCCAGGTTCGAATCCCATAAAGGGTGTGGCTAGCTGATGAGGACTAATGAGTCCGAAATAGCTATACTAGTCTCCCACTTAAATCTTTTAATTCTTTGTCAGCAAAAAGAAATCTGAATATGTATGTATATATATGTATGGGTGTAGGTATATATATATATTTATGTATGTAAGTAATAGCATGCGTATATGTTATGTATGTGTATGAGTAGATATATACTTTTTTTTTTGAGAACAGGCAACAGAATTTCATTTTTAACGTGTGCCAGGGTGCCCACAGTAAAAAATAACAATAAAGATTATCTAATCTCGAGCCGTGGTGGCGCAGTGGTTAGAATGTAATACTGCAGGCTACTTCTGCTGAGTGCAGGCTGCCTGCAGTTCGGCAGTTCGATCCTGACCGACTCAAGGTTGACTCAGCCTTCCATCCTCTCGAGGTCGGTAAAATGAGGACCCAGATTGTTGGGGGGGCAAATATGCTGACTCTGTAAACCGCTTAGAGAAGGCTGTAAAGCACTGTGAAGTGCTATTGCTACCTTAATTTAGCACCTGGTAACCCTTGCATATTTATGACAACGATAGCCCCAGTGTCCCGAAGCCACAATTGCCATTTGTGATCCTCCTAGCAGGTTTTCAACAAGCAAAACAGGGAAGATCGCAAGTCGAGGTCATGGGCTGTCTCATTTAACAACCATGGTGATTTGCTTAATGACCACAGCAAAACAGCTGGTAAAATTGGAATGCGGTCATATGAGGCCTCAGTTAATGTCTGCACTGCTTAAATGACAAATTTTCCAGCTCCTATTTTGGTGAAGGACCACCTGTACCGCACATCCATAATTATAATTGATGGAAACTGATTGGAGATACAGAAAGACTAGATGTATCTTCAGGAAACTATTAAAGTCTGAGCCTGCTTTTGGATAAAAGATTTCCAGTTCTCCCATTCAAGAACCGTAACTGAGTTACATATTGTGCTAAATCAAATGTCATTCCTTCAGTTTTGACGGAGAGCATTGCATGAGCCCAGTTGATGGTGGTTCGTTTGATAAACCACTAAATTTAAGCTTATTGGTACATCTAGCTCAGTGTTTCTCACTCTCAGCAATTTTAAGATCCGTGGCCTTAGCTGGCTGGGGAATTCTGGGAGCTGGAAAGCTAAACATTTTAAAAGTTGCCGAGTTTGAGAAAAATGCTGTATGGAAACTGGGTGCCCATAGCACATTCTTTGAAGAGTCTATGCCATCATCCTGATTGCCAGCCAGGCAGTTGCAGCTGTTGAAGCACCACATCTGGAAGATCAAAGACTTCTCTCTCCTACTGTCACCATTTTACCTTTTTTCTCCTTTTTGTGGTGGGGAAAAAAATGATAAAGGAAGTTGTGGGCAAATGTAGGAAGGGAAGATGTTAATGAAAAGCATAGAGACTTAGATTGAAGTTTAATCCTCAACCTGGTGGGCTGGTGGGACTATGAGCCCATCACTGGCTGGGACGGATGGATGGATGGATGGATGGATGGATGGATGGATGGATGGATGGAAGGAAGGAAGGAAGGAAGGAAGGAAGGAAGGAAGGAAGGGGGAAGAAGGACTTAAATGCCTGTTTTATCATAGTTTGTTAGCCATAGTTTATGATTTCTGAGGTGATGCAAATATAGACACTTTCTCTCAGACCAACCTACTTCACACAATAGTTGTGGAATTTTCTATCCTCAGCCTTAAAGGGAAGGAAGGAAGGACTTTTCTAGATTTCTACAAAAAGATCCTAGGAATGAAGCAGAATTACACAACGATGGCCTTTCTGTTGGTTCCTCCTGTGCTAGGTTAACACAGGTAGTCCTCGACTTTCAACAGTTTTCGTGTGACCATCCAAAGTTACAACCGCACTGAAAAAAAAGTGAATTATGACCGTTTATACCAGGGGTAGGCAACCTTGGCTCTTTTATGACTCGTGGACTTCAACTCCCAGAACTCCTGAGCCAGCCTGGCTCAGCTTGGAAACCTCTCCCTTTCCCCTCAGCATGGCTGGCTCAGGGATTCTGGGAGTTGAAGTCCACGAGTCATAAAAGAGCCAAGGTTGCCTACCCCTGGTTTATACACTTACAGCCGTGGCAGCATTCCCCACGGTCACATGATCAAAATTCAGACGCTTGGCAACTGGTTCATATTTATGACCGTTGCAGCGTCCTAGGTGTGCGTGAGTGTGTGTGTGATGTGATCCGCTTTTGCAACCTTAATAATAATAATAATAAAATAATAATAATAATAATAATAATAATAATAATAATAATAATAATAATAATAATAATAATAATAATAATAATGTTGGAAGGGACCTTGGAGGTCATCGAGTCCAACCCCCTGCCCAGGCAGGAACCCTACACCAAGCGAAGTCAATGGGGGAAGCCAGATTCAGTTAACAATGTTGTCACTAACCGAGCTGCAGGGATTCGCTTAAGGCTGGCAAGCAAGGTCGCAAAACGGGACAAAAACTCAACCCAACAAACGTCGCGCTCAAGCGACGGAAACGTCGGGCTCAACTGGGGTCGTAACTCGAGTACTGCCTGTACACCCTCCCCACCCACCAACACACACACACAACCAGCTTTGGACCCCCCCCCTCCCCACCCACTTTGTTTNCCCCCC
This sequence comes from Protobothrops mucrosquamatus, assembly GCF_001527695.2. Classification (NCBI taxonomy): domain Eukaryota; kingdom Metazoa; phylum Chordata; class Lepidosauria; order Squamata; family Viperidae; genus Protobothrops; species Protobothrops mucrosquamatus. Next base: position 7,890 of record NW_015390299.1, on the reverse strand, counting down.
CCCCGCCGCAGCCAGGCAAAGCAGCCTCGGAAACTCACGGCTCGCCGGAGGAAGCCGAACCTCCCCCGAGTTGAGAAATTCAAAATCCAGAGAGTGAGGAAGGGGCGGAGCTTCGAGGCGAGGGCTTGGGAGGGCGGGGCCCCCGACGCTCCTCACGCTCTCTCGCTCGCTCTCTCTGTCTCTCTCGCCATGCTGACACAGAGGCGCAGGCGGCGGACCCAGACGCCGGGGCCGCTCTAGGAAGCCGGCGCGCGGCTCGTTTTAACCCTTTGGCGGAGCGACGTTTAAGCCTTTGGCAGAGGGGGGGGGGAAAGTGCCAGGTAGTCCTCGACTTACGACCACGCGAAACCAACGGAGCCCCACGTTGACGTGGCTAAGCGAGACGTTTCAAGTGAACTTCGCTCCTTTTTTGGGCCACGGTTGTTAAGTGAATCGCTGCGGCTGTTAACTTAGTAACGTGGTTGTTAAGCGATTCTGGCTTCCCCATTGACTTTGCTTGTTCAAAATCAAGGAGAGAAGCAATCTAGAACTAAGGAGAAACTTCCTGACAGTTAGAACAATTAACCAGTGGAACAACCTGCCTCCAGAAGGGGTGAATGCTCCAACACTGGAAGTTTTAAAGAAGAGACTGGACAGCCATTTGTCCGAAATGGTATAGGGTTTCCTGCCTGAGCAGAGGGTTGGACTAGATGACCTTCAAGGTCCCTTCCAACTTTACTACTACTACTATTATTAAAAGGCCGCAAAAGGTGATCCCATGACACTGGGACACGGCCACCGTCATGAATATAGTATGTAGTATGTTTTAAATGTGTGCTATGTCTGTGTACACTCTGGGAGGAAGCAACTAAATTTCATTTTTAATGTGTGCCGTTGTGCCCACAGGGAAAAAATGACAATAAAGGGCATCCGGCCCTCTCAATTCCTGGCAAATAGATGGGGAAGAAATGGAGGTAGTGACAGATTTTATTTTCCTGGGCTCCAAGATCATCACAAATGGGGACTGCAGCCAAGAAATTAAAAGACGCTTGCTCCTGGGGAGGAAAGCTATGGCAAATCTAGACAGCATACTAAAAAGCAGAGACATCACCCTGCCAACAAAAGTGCGTATAGTCAAGGCCATGGTTTTCCCAGTTGCAATGTATGGATGTGAAAGCTGGACCATAAGAAAGGCTGAGTGCCAAAGAATTGAGGCCTTTGAACTATGGTGCTGGAGAAGATTCCTGCGAGTCCCCTGGACTGCAAGGCGATCAAACTGGTCAGTCCTAGAGGAGATCAACCCTGACTGCTCTTTAGAAGGCCAGATCCTGAAGTTGAAACTCAAGTACTTTGGCCACCTAATGAGAAGGAAGGACTCACTGGAGAAGAGCCTAATGCTGGGAAAGATTGAGGGCAATAGAAGAAGGGGAGGACAGAGAATGAGGTGGCTAGATGGAGTCACTGAAGTAGTAGGCGTGAACTCAAATGGACTCCAGAAGATGGTAGAGGACAGGAAGGCCTAGAGCAGGGGTTCTCAACCTTGGCAACTTTAAAACTTGTGGACTTCAACTCCCAGAATTCCTCAGCCAGCTTGCTATGTATAGCTTTGCTGGCTGAGGAATTCTGGGAGTTGAAGTCCACAAGTCTTAAAGTTGCCAAGGTTGAGGACCCCTGGCCTAGAGGAACGTTGCCCATGGGGTTGCGATGGGTCGGGCACGACTTCGCAACTAACAACAATAATCTAAAAATATGAATCAGTTGCCCCAAACATCCGAATTTTGACATGCAATGGTCATTAAGTGTGAAAAACAGTCATAAGTCACTTTTTTCAGTGCTGTTGTAACTTTGAACGGTCATTAAGTGAACTGCTGTAACTCGACGACTAACTACCGTGCAAATTTCCCATCCCTCACATTAAGGGGAAAAACTATCCCCTCCTTTCCAAGCTAATTCCATACGACACGTTGCAGACAGGAGTTGTGGAAGGCTAACTACTGGTTTGTCCTCCAACATCATCTTTTTTTTAATTTTTAATTCACTTCTATAAGATTTTATATCTTATCTATAAATACCAGGTATTTATAGATAGTCCTTGACTCACCACCACAACACAGCCCAAAATTTCTGTGGCTGTTGTTAAGTGAGTTTTGTCCCATTTTGCAACCTTTCTTGGCACAGTTGGAATTTTTTATTATTATTATTTTGGGTTTTTTTTTGTTTTTACATGTTTTTATATTTATTTAATATATATAAAATACAAAGGAAAGTGAGTTTTGTCCCGTTTTGCGACCTTTCCTGGCACAGTTGTTAAGTGAATCACTGCAGTGATTCACTTAATAACATGGTTGTAAAGTGAATCGAGCTTCCCCGTTGACTTTGCTGGTCAGAAGGTCGCAAAAGATCAGGGGGTCTTCAAACTTGGCCCTTTGATGACTTGTGGACTTCAACTCCCAGAATTCCTCAGCTAGCGTGCAGGGCTGAGGAATTCTGGGAGTTGAAGTCTGCAAGTCATAAAGGCTAAGTTTGAAGACCCCTACAAAAGGTGATCACATGACCCTGGGACAGTGCAACCGTCAGAAATATGTGTCAGTTGCCAAGTGTCTTAATTTTGATCATATGACCATTGTCGGGTAGGTCACCTTGGCTTTTTTATGACTCGTGGACTTCAACTTCCAGAATTCCTTATTCAGCCATGCTGACAGGAAAGGGAGAGGTTTCCAAGCTGAGCCATGCTGGCTCAGGAATTCTGGGAGTTGAAGTCCACGAGTCATAAAAGGGCCAAGGTTGCCTACCCCTGGTCTAGTAGCACCTTTTCTGACTAACCAATTTTATTAAAAGGCAGAAATTGTTGTGACAAATGACGTTCAGAAGCAACTCAGGCACCTTCCTAATTCACTGAACTGTAAGACTTGCAAGATTCTGTTATTATAGCCAATCTCAATAAAGATAATTTTAGCCTTCCTATGATTTCTTGGTTTGATATTCTCAGTGGGATGGACAGTTAGAATGAGTGGGAGACATAGAAAGGGTTGTTGTGAGATGCTTTAGCTGCTGATTTTCTGCACTTTTTTGTTTATTTTTTTATTTTATTTATCTGCTGCCTATCACGCCACGGAGCTATGTTCTGTGTTTTTTTTTAATTGCAGTATCCTGTAAGCTACCCACAGTCACACAAATTGGGGCTGTCTTTACTTTTAATAGAATAATAAGGATGACCACACAACACTCCAGACATGAACAACTGTTGATTAAAAAAAAGACCAACAAAAAAGTCTGGATAGTGGATGTTGCAAACAGCAGAATAGAAGAGAAAGAACGGGAGAAAATCACATAACACAAAGACCTGCAAATAGCAATAGAACAACCGTGAAAAGAGAGACAATATATAGATGTCTTGAGTGCAATCCAAAACATCAATTACTATTACTGGAGTACCAAGGGTGCTATTTCAAGAGGCAACTTCATTTTCTTGATGTGGGGAATGGAAGGATTTATATTCCTTGCAGACAGTTGGTACTCCGTTGAGAGGGCCATTTATGCCAAAATTGAATATCCCTCTCTCAACAGAGGGGGAGGATACGACATCATCAATCTCCAGTCTACAATACTGTTGTCATGGTTCCGACAGATGAAACTCTTCAAAAGAACTTCGAGGCATTGTTTACCTTAACAGATCTTTTATTTGAGTCGCACAATATCGGCACTTACATAAAAAAGATGCTGAGACTCTAGAAAGAGTACAGAGAAGAGCAACAAAGATGATTAGGGGACTGGAGGCTAAAACATATAAGGAACGGTTGCTGGAATTGGGTATGTCTACTCTAATGAAGAGAAAGGCGAGGGGGGACATGATAGCAGTGTTCCAGTATCTCAGGGGCTGCCACAAAGAAGAGGGAGTCAAGCTATTCTCCAAGGCGCCTGAAGGCAAGACGAGAAGCAATGGGTGGAAACTAACCAAAGAGAGAAGCAACCTAGAACTAAGGAGAAACTTCCTGACAGTTAGAACAATTAACCAGTGGAACAACCTGCCTCCAGAAATGGTGAATGCGCCAATACTGGAAGTTTTTAAGAAGAAACTGGACAGCCATTTGTCCGAAATGGTATAGGGTTCCCTGCCTGAGCAGGAGGTTGGACTAGATGACCTCCAAGGTACCTTCCAACTTTATCATTATTATTATTATTATTATAAACGAAGCCAAAAACTGAATTCCCCTCCCCTGGGCATACAGTATCAAAGCACAGTTCCCTCCTCCAATTAACAATCATAAATCACATAAGTCACATTCCCCAATTAGCTTGAAGCACGGGCTTCCTCTCCAGCTCTCCAGCCCGCCAATTCTTTATCAGCTCTGAGTCCAATAACTTCGATTCTCACCCTAAGTTTTAGTGTTATTATGTCTAGCTGGACTCTCATTCACATCCCGCCTCCCAGCATCATCTAACTCGAAAAAGCGAAAGGGAAAAAATGTCTACATTTCCATCTGTTGTCAATCCAAAAACATCCGATGTTAGCAGCGTTGATAACAGTCCTTTTAGTTGTTCCAAGAAGGCTCCACACCAATTTGCCCTACTCAGACGACCTTGAGGACGCAGACAAACTTCCAAATGGCCTCAACGACTCTCTAAAAGGAAGCAAATGACCAGCTGTCTGCAAGGAATATAAATCCTTCCATTCCCCACCATCCAGTCAGAGCTGAAGAAGCTTCTTGGATGAGAAGCGAAACGTCTTCAAAGAAAAACAAGAAAGTCCAGTTGCCTCTTGAAAAAACACCTTTGGGACAACCACAACCTGGATGACTGAGAATCCCCATAGACATATTACTGGAATACTGCTTGAATACCATCAGCACTGACAAAATCACTATCAATTGCAAAAGGCAGCTTTATTTGAAATAGTTTACATCCTACAACAGTGATGGCGAACCTTTTAGAGACCAAGTATTCAAACTGCAACCCAAACTCCACTTATTTATCGCCGGGTGCCAGGTGGGCGTGGCTGTGGTGGTCATGGCAGACTGGGTGGCTGTGGCCAAGGTGGGCATGGTCACCTTGATGTTGCTCGTGGGGAGGGATGCCTGTGGAGGCCGGGCAGGGTTGGGGGAGATCCAGGGGGTCTCTGGCAGGTGGGGCGGTGGGCAGGAGGCTCATCCTGTGGGGTGAGGCGAGGTGAGGCGAGACAGGGTGGAGGTGCCATTGTCGCAGGGCAAGGCAGGGGCCTGACACCATCGGCCCCGACACACAGAGGCCAGCGAGCGCATGGGGGTCGACGGTGTCTGTCAGCAGCCACAGCCTGCCGGCCCCTCAACCGGCGCACTCTGGGGCTCCGCAGCCCGCCGCCAGCAGTTCAGAGAAGCCGCTTCTGAGCTGGACGGCCGGCCAACAGCTGAGGAGGCGATGCAGTGGGTTGTGCCCAGGAAAAGGAGAGCATGCGAGGCCAGGAGGGATGGGATGGGGGGAGGGAAACCAGCCATGCTGGGATGCATCTGGGCATGTGGGACCTCGGCGAGTTAGCAGACGGTTGGTTAAAGAGGGACGGTTGCCATCTCCGGGGCATGGCATGCATGCCCACAGAGAGGGCTCTAAGTGCCGCCTCTGGCACACGTGCCATAGGTTCGCCACCACTGTCCTACAATAATACCTTTAATATTATTAAACAATATCTGCCTATCTCAGGGCCTTGGGAAGGACTTGATTGGGGATAGAAATATCATATCCAGCCTAAACATCAGGCTGACTGTGTGACTCACCAACAGTAATAATAAATGTATGTGGAGAAATGGGTTGGGAGTTTATTTTTTTGTCCACAGGTTTAATTTACAATATCCTAAACCTAAAAACTAAGAGACAGAGATGTTTGTAGGTGAGTGTAACGATAAAGAAATGTAACAGCTAAATGAGGCTGTATCTTGGACTTCAAGAAAGCAGGTGTTAATAAACAGACATCTAACTGATCTTACCTGCTGGAGGCTGCGAGTTCAAATCCTGCCTTAGCCACGAAGGCCAGCTGGGTGACTTTGGGCCAGTCACTCTCTCTCTCAGCCCAACATACCTCACAGGGTTATTGTGGTGAGGAAACTCGGAGGAGGAATGGATTGGATATGTTAGCTGCCTTAAGTTATTAGTAAAATAAATAAATAACATCTGGGACAGGAGACCACTATGGAATCCTAGGGCTCTAGATTAGATTACCCATCACACTATTTCTTTTGGGTAAAGCAACATTATGTGAAGTACAGAAATGGGGTAAAAAGGTAAAACAAAGAAATTAAAGAAGTCAACTCGGAAAAAGAAAAGAGAAGAAAACTTAACTGAATTTGCACCAATATTATTCTCAATTCTTTCCCTTTTTGTGGCAAGCCATTTTTGCTTCCACATGTTAACTTTTGTTCTTTAAGTTTGTCAGATCTCTTTTAGAACATCTTGTCACTAAATTATTACAGAAATTCAGAAGTTGTAGATTTTGGATCTGCTTTATTATCCCCTTTCTCTGCATTTGCTGGAACCTAAGGGGTAAAAACAGCCCACACCCGGCATTTCTATAATGAGTGGAGTCCATAAAGGCTTGTATCAACTAGCTCGAATTTCGATGTCCCCCAAAGGTGTTGGATTACAAACCTCAACACTCACAATCAGATTGTCTAAGGGAGAACAGGAGATATAATTTAACACACCTGGAAAGCATTAGATTTGAGGCAGATTGTCTTTTTTTAATCCAGTGTTTCTCAACCTCAGCAACTTTCAGATGTGTGGATTTCAACTCCCAGAATTCCCCATTGAAGTCCATCCGGTTGAAAGTTGCTGAGGCAGTCTTAACCTCTTGAACAGTACAACAGCCCTGTNTGTAAGTGGGGTCCGCTGTTGTGGAAGTGAAAGGCAGTTCAGACGAGTGCCTGCGGAGATTCTCAGTCATCCAGGTCATGGTTGTCCCAAAGGTGCTTTTTCGGGACTTTCTTGTTTTTTTCTTTGAAGACGTTTCGCTTCTTATCCAAGAAGCTTCTTCGACTCTTGACTGGATGGTGGGGAATGGAAGGAGTTATATTCCTTGCAGACAGCCGGTCATTTGCTTCCTTTTAGAGAGTCGTTGAGGCCATTTGGAGGTTTGTCTGTGTCCTCAGGATCAACCGAGTAGGGCAAATTGGTGTGGAGACTTGGCTGCAGGATGTTTTCTGCCTGGTGTCTCCCCCCGACCCCAATCCACTCAGAGCTGAAGAAGCTTCTTGGATGAGAAGCGAAATGTCTTAAAAGAAAACTAGGAAAGTCCAGTTGTCTCTAAAAAAGCACCTTTGAGACAGTTCAGATGAGTGCAAATCCACCCGAATAGTGAGACCCCCTTGGGAGGGCTTGCTCTTCCATAGGGGAGGATGCTGGCTGTCCCTTTTTTTAAGGCTTCTGCTTTGTTTTCAGTTGGACCCCAGATCCCTTTTCTTGGATATTTCAAAGGGTGTCTCAGATTTTGAGATGTAGGTATAGTCCTTGACTTAACGACCACAACTGAGTCCAAAATTTCTGTTGTTAAGGGATATATTTGTTAAATAAGTTTTGCAGTCAATCACTGCAGTCCAGTTAGTAAGTGAATCTGGCTTCCCCATTGACTTTGCTTGTCAGAAGGTCACCAAAGGGGATCACATGATCCCGGGATGCTGTGACCGTCATAAATGTGAGTCAGTTGCCAAGTGTCTGAATTTTGATCCCGTGTCCTTGGGGATACTGCAATGGTCGTAAGTGCGAAAAATGGTCATAAGTCGCTTTTTTCAGGGCCATTGTAACTTTGAATGGTCACTAAATGAACTGTTGTAAATCAAGGATTACCTGTACTCCTCCGACAGTTCTAGGATTGTAAGTTGCTTTGGGATGCAAAACAAGGGTGATGGTCTGCAGTCTTTCTCAGGGGACTAGCAGCTTAGGAAGCTG
>NW_015390298.1:95086-96268 GCF_001527695.2 Protobothrops mucrosquamatus | reverse complement strand
TCCTTAGTTCTAAGTTGCTTCTCTCCTTGATCAGTTTCCACCTATTGCTTCTCGTCCTGCCTTCAGGCGCCTTGGAGAATAGCTTGACTCCCTCTTCTTTGTGGCAGCCCCTGAGATATTGGAACACTGCTATCATGTCCCCCCTCATCCTTCTCTTCGTTAAACTAGACATACCCAATTTTATGTACTGGTGACCTCTGTACATGTTCATGTAGTTTTCCTGCTAACAATATGGAAGTGTTTTGTCATTCAGAAATGATTGCTTCAAATCATTGAATAATTAATTCAATTGCAATGCCACCTGATTCCAAACCAACTTCCTGTTTATATTCTCTCAAAGTATTAACTTGATCTGACCCTGCTTAGCCTTTTCAAGATCAGTCAGGTTTGGCTAAGTGCTGCATAAATCCAATAAGAAAATAATTGAGACCTACTGTAGGATGGTAATAAAGATACTGGATGAAGGCTGTTGCTACCAACATTTAAATGCCTACTTACCCAGAAAGCTGACTAGATGTCCTTGGGAAAGTGTTTATATTTGAAGCTCACCTATCTCAATAAAGATAATATGCTCTTGAAAGATTCATGTATGTTTCTTGAAATAACTAAATACTCATACTGAAGCAGCCAGGGATAGGCATCTGGAAGTTTCTGTCTTTGATTGGATGAGAAATAATGATGCTAAATGCTCTTATTGCCAAAATAGAAAAGAAAACCCTGCTGAGGTTTGCATTAAACATTTCAATTGTAGTTATAGATTAATCAATGTATACACAACTACATGTGTTAAGAAAGACAGATATTGACTCAGAGCAACAATTTGCTGTCAGAACCTGTGAACAGCCTACAAAACAGGAAAGGCTTCCTGCAAGAATATTGGTTATGTTGTCAGCATTGACAATGGTATCAAAACATGTAAATCTGCCAATCTAATAATAGAGATAAATGAGCTTTTCCTTCTGCTTCTAAAGGGACATAGGTTTGATGTGTAGAAATCAGACAATGAATGTTTTATATTGCCTGCAGCCTCAGAGTTGGAAAAAAATGGGAGAAGAGCTAGTAGAATTCATTACATCATTAATTACAGGGCAGATATCTTGCTGAAGGCAATTCACCTATCAGAGATATGACAAACTATGCTTCTGAAGACACAATTCTGAAAAGTGAACACTGCACATGGGA
>NW_015390298.1:86803-91318 GCF_001527695.2 Protobothrops mucrosquamatus | reverse complement strand
CCGGAGGAGTTCTCACCTACATCGTCCATATAGGACGACTCGGGAACTCAACTCCTACCCCGGGCAGCTCACCTATCCCCTTATGCCCAGGGGAAAGGTATCAAGCCGTTTGACAGCTGGTGCTGGCTGTCAAACCGGCTTTTACGCAAAACAGGCGGGAGGCAGCAAACAGCTGCGACCGACGAAATCGCCTGCCACCTTTTGTATATGAATGTAAATTGGAAATAATTCACATGTACTTTCAGAAGTTTTCATTATTATTGCTTTCAAATAATAGAATGCTGTATATACTGTATATTACAAAGAAGTAGAGTACATAGAGAAAGAATTAATTTAATGTGGAAATAAATATAACTTATAACCTTACTAACATCATTAATGAATGACTCTAAAATGTCTTAACATAGTATTGCAGATAAAAAGATTGAGGCTGAAGCTAAATAGAAGAAGGAAAAAGCGATCTTGCCCTCCAAGTCAAGTTATAAAGATGCTCAGTTGAGGAACATATTGCATTTATTTATTTGTCATTGCTAAATAATAAGTTAGAGTATTGTTTTTGGTACCTTCCAGTCAATTTTTTTTTATTCCTGGTGATTTCCTATATTAATGTTTGCAGTTTTCTTGGCAAGTTTTTCAGAAGCAGTTCGCAATTTCCTTCATCCTAAGACTGAGAGTGACTGATCCAAAGTCATCCAGCTAGCTTTGTGCCTAAGATGGGATTTGGGGTGTTCTATGAGCTTGCTTTTTTTTCTTGCAGATATTTCATTACTTAAGCTAAGTACATCATCAGTGAATGGGTGAATACAGTTGCCATCAAACTTCACTCTCTGATGCACTGAAGATGTTACCTAGTCTAGTAATGAAACATATGCAAGAAAAACAAACTCAGAGAAAATCAAGAACCAACAATTAAACTTTCAGCTTCAGATATTTTCCACTGTTGCAGATTGATTTAATCTTGGTCCACATTAGTATGAATGTTGGACAGCAGATAGCTCTATATAATGGAAAGTGTACAAAAAGAAATACTAAAGTTCAGATTATTGCATTGATAAGAAAGTATTCCTAAAGCTAATGGTTTGTGAAAGAAATACAAATATAATTTCATTTAGGAAATAACATGGTAGTAGGAGAACCTGAATAACTTAGGTTTATCATCAGAGTCTATAGTATGCTTTTCTCCATTATGGAAAGTCAAGAAAATAATTGCATTGCAAAGGTCAGAGTCAGAAGAAGTAACTGATGAAAAGAAAGAACTGTTGAAAACCCTGAGAATATCAGTCTAATAAGAGACATGTAGGCCAGGGAAAGAGATAAACAAGAAGTAAACATTTGTTACATTAGAATGTAAGTAATTCCAATATATGCATTTTGTAAGCATCTTTCTCAAAATGCTCTCTCTCTCTCTCTCTCTCTCTCTCTCTCTCTCTCTCTCTCTCTCTCTCTCTCTCTCTCTCTCTCTCTCTCTCTCTGTGTGTGTGTGTGNGATGTGTAGAAATCAGACAATGAATGTTTTATATTGCCTGCAGCCTCAGAGTTGGAAAAAAATGGGAGAAGAGCTAGTAGAATTCATTACATCATTAATTACAGGGCAGATATCTTGCTGAAGGCAATTCACCTATCAGAGATATGACAAACTATGCTTCTGAAGACACAATTCTGAAAAGTGAACACTGCACATGGGAACAAATGTCAACGAATGTATGTAGCTGCCTTCTTTCAAAAGAAAATTCATATTAAGTTGAATTAACTATAAATCAACTTTACTGAGCCCATCAGCTGAAATATCAGCCCGTAGATGAGAATCCATTTTGGCATTTTCAAAGTGTTATTTCGAAGGCAGTGAGGGAATGAATGAAGGCTATTTAGTCAGTAAATCCAAATCTGCTAATTACTTATGAAGAGAAGAAAGAGCTAAACTGGTGTATCCTGCAATCTGTATTAAGAAATAATGACACCATGGTGTAATAGAATTTAAAACTCTGTTCTGCATTTGTCCCCACAATCAACCTAATGGGAAGGCAAGGAACATGATTTGTAAGCATGTCATTCATCGATTCTTGATAGGAAGGTAATCAGACTTGATCCAATGAAAAGGGGCCTTGGAAACTTTGAATTTGAGGCTTTAAATTACAAGACTTTTTTAAAAATATGAACATAGTAAGATATAGTTTGAAACGGGACTGCATGTGAAGAGTTTGTGAAGGGTTTCTGCATTAGCTATATTCACGTTTTTATATAGTTCAACTTCTTATGATTTTTTATAAAGATAGAAAAAAGGGAGAAGGAGAGAAAGTAAGTGGAAAATGGAAAGACAACTATTCTTAAACTCAGCATGATAGGAATATGCATGACAGCATTACATTGACATATTATACCATGAATATATTAAGTATAAGGAAGGAAGCATTTTTGTTGAGCTGGCTGTCAGAAAAACTTGACAGAAGGTAAAATAGGGTGAACAATTAAATACTTGAAATCTACAACATAAAGCGATGAGCATTTCCATTCATTCAGACAAATTAACCAGATGATGCTATTCCTGACACCTCAAAAACAACAAAATCCCCTTTCTTAGCTTTCTCCAGAAAACACATTACCAAAATAATGTAAACTTTGAGTTTGAACACAGAAATTATGGTTGTTTCCACAGTGAGCTACTATATCATTAATATAAGGGTGTAAAATGGATGCAAGAGGAAGAAGAAAGTTTGAAGCAGAGAAAAAAATAATTCAGCCTTGGATCCAGGTGGGAACAGATCTGGATTTTTTTTTTTTAATCCTAGGTCCTTGAAGAGACCTAGGAATAAAGTTTGGAATGAACAATTCTGACTTAGTGTTCATGCTTCAATGGAATGTGGATGAGGGAGAGAGATTAAAAAAATCATTTCTGAAATTTACAAGATAGCAAAGTTATTTGTCTTTTTTCATAATGAAAATATCTGTTTACTCAAAAACAATGCAGAGTTCTATATAGCTTTCCTTTTCAGGCGTGACACTGTAGTCATGGATCAGATAGTTCTGGATCATCTGAGAGTCGTTCTACAGAGGAAGAAATTATGCAGAGAAATGGTAACATCACGGGTATGTTCAAGTGGAGCCTAGACAGCCATCTGCCTGCAAAGCTTTCATTTGATCTCTGCACTAACAGGATGTTGGACTTCATGACCTAAATATGCACTTCCACTTCTATGATTCTAAAATGACTATAACATCATAACATTTTGAAAAGAATGTTTCAGTGTAAAAGTGTATTCTGATATCAGGTGATATGAAATGAATGAATTGCTATATACTTTGATCTAACATTTTCTCCTTCATCTAGTTTTAATAACTTTTGACTGTCTAAAATAAAAATAAATATGGGTGCCCTTAAGCAGATCTCTGATTTCTTTATAATGAAATAATCTAAAATATGATTGAAATAATATAATTAGCATAATCTAAAACAACCAATAACAATAACATATCAGTAGCTGATTTAAGGTAACCAGATATGGGAAAGGAAATTAGAACATGTACAAAATGGTAGAAAACCTTTTTATCACTATGAGGATAGCAGATTTACTACATGATACTAATATGCATACACTATTTTAATTATTTTCTTTTTTTGAAGAGGTTATCTTGGACATAACCTGTTCTTTTGAATTTACAAACATCACAATAGGTGTTTTTATTATTTGTCGTATATGGTTTATATACATCTTTGTATAAACTGAAGAAAAACTAGCTAGATTTTCAATTACATACATAAGATCACAAAAGGATTTTTTTTGGGTGAGCTATTAGCTACTATGTAATTGTCCTGGCAGGCAGATATCATAAAGCAATCTATGAATTTTCCCTTGCTAAGCATGAATACAATTAAGTTTGTTTGAATCTATATTGGTACATATAGTACTTACTTTGTATGTCAATAATCTCCCTTTTTTTTTTTTCAATATAAAATTTTATTGTTTTCATCATAAAAGAAAAGAAATACATCACAGATATTACACAATGTTATATCCCGTCCCCCCACCCCCCGGACTTCCCAAACCAAACCTAGGCTAATATTCAAAGACAAGTAAACAAATATTAATATCTCTAACTCCAAACTCTAAACTTAAACAATCATCTCCTCCGTATTAATAAAAATTATTCATTTAATTAGTTCTTCAAATACCCAAAATCTTTACCATTTCAGCAAGATAGTTTAACACCATCCCTTACTTGTACAAAAAAAGGAAAAAGAAAAAAATTCCCATCTTCCATAAAGTTAACAAGTTAATTCTGTCATTTCATCAAACTACGCCTATAAAAAATCATTTTAAACCCTTAATAAGGTTTACAACTTCAATTACTTAATTATCATTCAATTGTTTATCAAATGTAACATTAACAATAAGTCCACCTCCTTCAACCATTATTAAATAAAAAAAAAAAGAACCTTTAGGACCTTAATTCCCATCCATTCATAGTTAAGTCAAACAAATTCAATTATTACAACATTATTATATTTATAATAGTCTT